>NC_141940.1:73442897-73749479 GCF_057802395.1 Ceratotherium simum simum | reverse complement strand
AAAATCTATTTTTAAATTTTCAGTGAAGTATAAAATACATACAAAAAAGTTCAAAAATCTCAAGAGTACAGCTCTGAATTTTCACAAAGTAAACATGTATGCTAACAACATAGAAATCAAGAAACAGAGCATTAACAGCAACAGGCTCACCTCATGCTTCTTTTTCAGACATTATTCCAAACAAGGATAACCAATTACCTGACTTCCAACACCATATATTAGTTCTACCTGCTTTTGGCATTTACATTTATGGAATCATACAGTATGTACTACTATGTATCTTACTTTCTTTATTCAACATTATATGTGAGAATATTCATATCGTTGCAATTATTTTTTTTTGTTGTTAATTTTTTGTTTATTGCAGAAACATTGGTTTATAACATTGTAAAAGTTTCAGGTGTACATCATTGTACTTCTATTTCTGCATAGATTACATCAAGTTCACCACCAAAATACTAATTACAACCCATCACCACACACATGTGCCAAATTATCCCTTTCACCCTCCTCTCTCCCCCCATCCCCTCTGGTAACCACCAATCCAATCTCTGTCCCTATGTGTTTGATTATTGTTGTTATTATCTACTACTTAATGAAGGAAATCATACGGTATTTGACCTTCTCCCTCTGACTTATTTCACTTTGCATTATACCCTCAATGTCCATCCATGTTGTCACAAATGGCTGGATTTCATCGTTTCTTATGGCTGAGTAGTATTCCATTGTGTATATATACCACAGCTTCTTTATCCATTCGTCCCTTGATGGGCACTTAGGTTGCTTCCAAGTCTTGGCTATTGTGAATAACGCTGCAATGAACACATGGGTGCATGTACCTTTGCAAATTGGTGTTTTCAAGTTCTTTGGATAAATACCCAACAGTGGAATAGCTGGATAATATGGTAGTTCTATCCTTGATTTTTTGAGGAATCTCCATACTGTTTTCCATAGTGGCTGCACCAGTTTGCACTCCCACCAGCAGTGTATGAGAGTTCCCTTCTCTCCACATCCTCTCCAACACATGTTGTTTCCTGTCTTGTTAATTATAGCCATTCTGACGGGCGTCAGGTGATATCTCATTGTAGTTTTGATTTGCATTTCCCGGATAGTTAGTGATTTTGAACATCTTTTCATGTGTCTGTTGGCCATCTGTATATCTTCTTTGGAGAAATGTCTGTTCAGATCTTTTGCCCATTTTTTAATTGGGTTGGTAGTTTTTTTGTTGTTGAGATGCATGAGTTCTTTATATATTTTGGAGATTAAGCCCTTATCAGAAGTATGGTTTGCAAATATCTTCTCCCAATTGTTAGGTTGTCTTTTCGTTTTGTTGATGGTTTCCTTTGCTGTGCAGAAGCTTTTTAGTTTGATGTAGTCCCATTTGTTTATTTTTTCTATTGTTTCTCTTGCCCGGTCAGACGTGGTGTTTGAAAAGATGTTGCTAAGACCGATGTCGAAGAGCATACTGCCTATGTTTTCTTCTAGAAGTTTCATAGTTTCAGGTCTTACATTCAAGACTTTAATCCATTTGGAGTTAATTTTTGTGTATGGTGTAAGGTAAGGGTCTACTTTCATTTTTTTGCATGTGGCTATCCAGTTTTCCCAACACCATTTGTTGAAGAGACTTTCTTTTCCCCATTGTATGTTCTTGGCTTTTTTGTCAAAGATTAGCTGTCCATAGACGTGTGGGTTTATTTCTGGGCTTTCGATTCTATTCCATTGATCTGTGTGTCTGTTTTTGTGCCAGTACCATGCTATTTTGGTTACTATAGCTTTGTAGTATATTTTGAAATCAGGGAGTGTGATACCTCCAGCTTTGTTCTTTTCTCTCAGGATTTCATTAGCAATTCGGGGTCTTTTGTTGTTCCATATAAATTTTAGGATTCTTTGTTCTATTTCTGTGAAAAATGTTGTTGGAACTTTGATAGGGATTGCATTGAATCTATAGATGGCTTTAGGAAGTATGGACATCTTAACTATGTTAATTCTTCCAATCCAAGAGCACGGAATATCTTTCCATTTCTTTGTGTCTTCTTCAATTTCTTTCAGAAATGTTTTATAGTTTTTAGGTGTACAGATCTTTCACCTCTTTGGTTAAGTTTATTCCTAGGTATTTTATTCTTTTGTTGTAATTGTAAATGGGATGGTATTCTTAATTTCTCTTTCTGCTACTTCGTTGTTAGTGTACAGAAATGCAACTGATTTTTGTATGTTGATTTTGTATCCTGCAACTTTACCATAGTCGTTTATTACTTCTAAAAGTTTTCTGGTGGATTCTTTAGGGTTTTCTATATATAAAATCATGTCATCTGCAAATAGTGACAGTTTCACTTCTTCCTTTCCAATTTGGATCCCTTTTATTTCTTTCTCTTGCCTGATTGCTCTGGCTAGGACTTCCAATACTATGTTAAATAGGAGTGGTGACAGTGGGCATCCTTGTCTGGTTCCTGCTCTTAGAGGGATACTGTTCAGTTTTTCACCATTGAGGATGATATTAGCTGTGGGTTTCTCATATATGGCCTTTATTATGTTGAGGTACTTTCTTTCTATACCCATTTTATTCAGAGTTTTTATCATAAATGGATGCTGTATCTTGTCAAATGCTTTCTCTGCATCTATTGAGATGATCATGTGGTTTTTGTTCTTCATTTTATTAATGTGGTGTATTACGTTGATTGATTTGCGAATGTTAAACCATCCCTGCATACCTGGAATAAATCCCACTTGGTCATGGTTATAATATTCTTAACGTATTGTTGTATGCAATTTGCTAGTATTTTGTTGAGGATTTTTGCATCGATGTTCATCAGTGATATTGGCCTGTAATTTTCTTTTTTTGTGTTGTCCTTGTCTGGTTTTGGTATCAGGGTAATGTCAGCTTCGTAGAATGAGTTAGGGAGCTTCCCCCCCTCCTCAATTTTTTGGAAGAGTTTGAGAAGGATAGGTATTAAGTCTTCATTGAATGTTTGGTAGAATTCACCAGGGAAGCCGTCTGGTCCTGGACTTTTATTTTTGGGGAGGTTTTTGATTACTGTTTCGATCTCCTTACTGGTGATTGGTCTATTCAAATTCTCTACTTCTTCTTGATCCAGTTTTGGAAGGTTGTATGATTCTAAAAATTTATCCATTTCTTCCAGATTGTCGAATTGGTTGGCATATAGCTTTTCATAGTATTCTCTTATAATCTTTTGTATTTCTGAAGTGTCTGTTGTAACCTCTCCCTTTCATTTCTGATTTTACTTATTTGTGCCTTCTCTTTTTTCTTGGTGAGTCTAGCTAAAGGTTTGTCAATTTTGTTGATCTTTTCAAAGAACCAGCTCTTGGTTTTATTAATTTTTTCTATTGTTTTTGGTCTCTATTTCATTTATTTCTGCTCTGATTTTTATTATTTCCCTTCTTCTACTGATTTTGGGCTTTCTTTGTTCTTCTTTTTCCAGTTCCTTCAGGTGCATTGTTAGATTGTTTATTTGAGATTTTTCTTGTTTGTTGAGATAGGCCTGTATCGCTATAAACTTCCCTCTTAGAACCGCTTTTGCTGTATCCCATAAATTCTGGCATGTCGTATTTTCATTTTCATTTGTCTCCAGGTATTTTTTGATTTCTTCTTTGATTTCTTCGTTAACCCAGTCGTTGTTCAGTAGCATTTTGTTTAATCTCCATGTATTTGTGGCTTTTCTGATTTTCTTCCTATAGTTGATTTCTAGTTTCATACCGTTGTGGTCAGAAAAAGATGCTTGGTATTATTTCAATCTTCTTAAATTTATGGAGACTTGTTTTGTGGCCTAATATGTGATCAATCCTGGAGAATGTTCCATGTGCATTTGAAAAGAACGTGTATTCTTCGGTTTTTGGATGGAATGCTCTGTATATATCTACTAGGTCCATCTGTTGTAGTGTGTCGTTTAAGGCCAATGTTTCCTTATTGATCTTCTGTTTGGATGATCTATCCGTTGGTGTAAGTGGAGTGTTAAAGTCCCCTACTATTATTGTGTTACTGTCTATTTCTGTTTTTATGTCTGTTAATAATTGCTTTATATATTTGGGTGCACCTACATTGGGTGCGTAGATATTTACAAGTGTTATATCCTCTTGTTGGATTGTTCCCTTGATCATTATGTAATGCCCTTCTTTGTCACTTTTTACAGTTTTTGTTTTAAAGTCTATTTTGTCTGATATGAGTACTGCTACCCCTGCTTTCTTTTCATTGCCATTTGCGTGGAGTATCTTTTTCCATCCCTTCACTTTCAGTTTGTGAGTGTCTTTAGGTCTGAAGTGTGTCTCTTGTATGCAGCATATATATGGGTCTTGTTTTTTTATCCAGTCAGCCACCCTATGCCTTTTAATTGGAGCATTTAGTCCATTGACGTTTAAAGTAGCTATTGATAAGTATGTACTTACTGCCATTTTTTAACTTTTTTTTTTTCTCAGTGTTTTAGTAGTCCTTTTCTGTTCCTTACTTCTTCTATACAGAATTGATGGTCACTTTAGTTTGACCTCTGTCTGACAGCTGTACTCTTTAACTCCCCTCCTCCCTCCTTTTATGTTTTTAATATCATATCTAACCTCTTTTTTGTGCATTTGTATCGATTACGTCCTAATCATGGAAATAGATAATTTTTCCTATTTGTGGTCTTCTCTTTTCCCCTTAAATCAGTCCCTTTAACATTTCTTGTAGCACTGGTTTCTTGGTGACAAACTCCTTTAATTTTTGCTTATCTGGGAAAATTTTGATCTCTCCTTCCATTATGAATGATAACCTTGCTGGGTAGAGTATTCTTGGCTGTAAGTTTTTTCCTTTTAGCACTTTAAATATATCGTGCCATTCTCTTCTAGCCTGTAAGGTTTCTGCAGAGAAGTCAGCTGATAGCCTTATGGGGTTTCCTTTGTATGTAACTTGACATTCTCTTGCGGCTTTTAGGATTCTCTCTTTATCTTTAATTCTGGACATTTTGATTATGAGTTGTCTTGGTGTGGGCCTCTTTGGGTTTATCTTGTTTGGGGCTCTCTGTGCTTCCTGTACCTGGATGTCTGTTTCCTTCCTTAGGTTAGGGAAGTTTTCATCTATTATTTCTTGAAATAGATTCTCTGCCCCCTTGTCTCGCTCTTCTCCTCCGGGACACCTACAACACGGATGTTAGTGCGCTTGATGCTGTCCCAGAGGTCCCTTAGACTGTCCTCACTCTTTTTAATTCTTTTCTCTTTTACCTGTTCACCTTGGGTAATTTCTTCTAGTCTTTCTTCCAGCTCACAGATCCGTTCTTCTGTATCCTCTACTCTGCTTTTGAGTCCCTCTAATGAATTTTTCATTTCCAGTATTGTATTCTTCATTTCTGATTGGTTCTTTTTTACATCTTCCATTTCTTTGTTGACATTCTCACTGAGTTCATCTATTCTTCTCCCCAGATCAGTGAGCATCCTTAACACTCTTAGTTTGAACTCTCTGTCGGGTAGGTTGCTCATTTCTGTTTCACTTAGTTCCTTTTCTGGGGTTTTGTCCTGTTCCCTTACTTGGAACGTACTCTTTTGCCTCCTCATTTTGCCTCTTTCCCTGTGCTTGTGTCTACGTATTAGGTAGGTCAGCTACATCTCCTGCTCTTGGATAGGTGACCTTATGTAAGTGATGCCTTAGGAAGCTTCCAGTGTGCTTCCCTCAGTTCTCAATGTTCCAGGGGTGGCCCCTATGTGGGCTACGTGTGTCCTTCTATTGTGGCCTCTTAGCTCTCCCTCTAGGCGCCCAGGGAGGCTGAATTATGCTCCTGGCCAGCTGTCATAATGCTCAGATGCTTGTAGTTGTTGTGGGCCCTTCAGTCTCTTTATCAGGTGTGGGGCACCCCAGTACAGTTGGCTGTAAGTTCTAATACCACATTTGTGTTGCAGTATTTCTTTTAAGTGAGTAGGCCCCCAGCGTGGGAGGTTGTTAGGCTCAGGGCCTTACAATTGTTGCAAGCCTCTACCCTATTATGTCTCTTGTCGGCTCTCTGAGGATTGCAGCTGGGTGGGGCTGGCCTCAGGCACAGGAGCACCCAATTGTTCCAGGCTTTGGAAGGTGGGGCAAACCTCCTATGTGGGTCTTTGAGAAGCACAAGTCTTCTGCAGCTGACAAGCCCTGTTGCCTACAGGTCCACACACACAGTCAACACAGTCAACACAGTCCTGCCCCATGTGAGTGCCCCGACCTCCCCAAGCTGACCCAGTCTCTCCACCGCGGGAGCCCCACACACTCTGCCACCGCCCCACACTCTCCACCTGCTCCTTGTGCACACCCTGCCCCGCTCGAGTCGGCTCAGTTGCCAGGCTGTAGAGAATCCAGTCACCAATCTATGCAGGCCCACACGTTGCCTGAGGGCTTGTTGTTGGGTGGGTACAGTCTCTAGGGTGGGCTGCCTGCCCTGGCTGAGCTGGATTAAATCGGTGCTGTAGCGGGTGGAGCAGACCATGGGCTAGCTGGCCTCAGGGAGAACTCCAATGGCGTCTGTGTCAGCACGCCCACACCAGGCCACAACAATGGCTGCCGCCAATGTCCCAGTCCCTGGAGAGGTCTCACCCCTCACTGAGATGCACTCAGGGCCTATTAGGTGAGTCTCTTGTCACCAAAGCACTGTGCACCTTTCTTTCTGGTGATTTTAGGATGCTTTCTGGAACGGGTGAGTTTGTGTGCGGGCCCTTTAAGAGCCAGTTTTAGTTTCTTTGTGAACCGGGTTTTCTGGGGGTGCTCCCCAATGTTTCAGTAGCAGGCAAAGTCAGATATTATGCCACTGGTATCGATTGTGCTGGGTCCACAAAATGCCCACAGCAGGGGCGCTCCCCGGCTCAGGGCCCCGCGCCTCCAGGGAGGGCTGCGTACCTGTGAGCTGCTCCTGTCGGCCGTGAAGCTGGCGGCTTGTGAAGGTGGTGTTTTTCCTCTCCTGAAGGGAGTCTCGGCCTCTTCTACCCCAGTTAGGATTGTCCGTTGTTGTAGGAGTTCCTCTTATCCAGTTTTCAGTTCTGTCTCAGGGGTAATTTTTCCACGAGTAGTTGTAAATTGGCTGTGTCCACGGGAGGAAGTGAGTTCAGAGTCTGCCTACGCCGCCATCTTGACTCTCATCTATTGTTGCAATTATTGTAGCTCATTTATTCTCATTGCTACATAATATTCCCTTATGTGACACCATGACAATATATTTTTTTATTATTTTTAATTTTGATAAAATACACATAACATAAAATTGACCATCTTAACCATTTTTAAGTGTATGGTTCAATAGTATTAGGTATATTTACATTGTTATGCAACCATCATCACCATACATCTTCCAGAATTCTTTTAATCTTGCAACACTGAAACTCTGTACCCATTAAACAACAGCTACTCATGTTCACCTCCCTCCAAACCCCTGCAACCACCTTCTACTTTCTGCCTCTATGAATTTGACTATTTAAGGTACCTCATTTAATTGGAATCCTATAGTATTTGTCTTTTTGTGACTGGTTTATTTCACTTAGCATAACATCCTCAAGGTTTACCTATGTTATAGCATCTGTGAGAATTTCCTTCCTTTTCAAGGATGAATAGTATTTTGTTGTATTAGTTTTATCCTTCAAACAAAAGCTTTTTAAGGTTTTATACTTCTCTTTTTATACATTTTATACTTCTCTTTTATTCCCCATTTATCACATTTCTAGATATATATAGGTACTCAGTTAAATTTTTATTAATATACTGTAATGGTAAGAAGTAGAGATGGATATTCAAAAAAAAATCCATTTTGCTACGGCATGTATTACATTGGTTTTATCTCAGATTTATTTACACAATCACACTTTGCTTGATTAAATATTAAAATTAACTTCCATACTAAGCCTAACCACCATCTGGGTGGTTAGGGGAAAACCAAGAATTTTTTAACATGCAATAATAAAAGCTAAAACTTATATAGCAAAACATTGTTCTAAGTACTTTACATGTATTAACTGGTTAGTATAAGAATCTACCCTAGGGGGTAGATCAATTTTACAGAAACTAATCCACTGAGATATTAAATGATGTACCCAACGTATAATCTACTCACAAGTGGGGGGATAGACTATTATAATTTTATAACAATAACAAAAATTGTATTTCTTAAACCTACTTCTACAATATTTAACATGATCCTCACCAGCATTTCTGGCCCAATAGAATTCTCCTCCATCTTCCCAATATCATAGCTTTGGCTATCATTAAAGAGGAAAAAAAATACATACATATACATATTGATTTCACATTATATATTTTTCAAGATTATATATTACTAAGAAGACATGGTATAATTATACTTTATTCTAACTTTTCTATTTAGCACTACAACAGATTATTAGCCAATTAATACATGAAAATCAATTGTATAAAGCAATACTTTCTAACTGTAGAAAACCACAATTTCCTCAAGATATATATCCAATAAATCAACACTAAAATTACATTATTGCTCTTTTCCATTTGGCTATATATATACTGCATTAAACTAGTTTACATGTGTATACAAGCTCTTACTTAATGGGCACATTTTAAAGTCTAAGAAATATATTTTAAAAATAAAACAAATACAGGAGTTTTCATGGAAACAAATGCTTTAGCACTATTTATTAAGCTTCACAACACCCTTGTGAGGCATATTAGTTCCATTTTGCGGCTGAATGAACCAATTTAGCAGTTAAGTAATTTCTAATATTTCCTAGATTGATACTGAAAATGAGAGAGAGGGGTGGGGAGTAGAGAAATTTGACTTTCAGTTCTCTGCTTTAATTACCAAATCATATTTTCTATGGGACATTCTGATAACCACTAATAATATATTAATTTGAGCCTCGGGGTTTCAAAACCTAAAACTTAAAGAGCAAAACAAAGATCACTCACCATAAAATTGGTATTCTAAGAGAGGGAATTAATAAAATTTTGGTGAAGTGAACTAAATTGAAGACATTACTTTGAAATATTCTTTTTAAAAAAACTCTAAAAGACCCAGAACTACTAAACTGAGTTTTCAGTTTGCAAACAAGGATGTAATGCTGGCCTAGTCATTGTAAGCCCTATCTCATAGAGGTCTCCTTTGGTACATTAAACCTTCTACTTCCAGTTTTTTAAATAACCAGTGAGAATGGAACTTCTGCTGTGGTGGTATGAGAAGCTCTTGGACCCTCTCCCCAGTAAAACAACCATTTGCCTAAAAAAAAATCATTAAAACAAACAACAATTTAAAGTCTCCAGAAATTGTCCTAAGGGCATATAGCAAACAGAAGACCATTTATTCATACAAATAACTAAATCTCAGTAAGAACAGTGAGAGTCTATGGAATGTGAGCCACAATCCGTTCCTATCCGCACCAGTTCCATGTGATGAAAGCTACTCCAGATGGGTACTGTCAAGAAGGTGGGAATTCCCTCTCCCTCCAGTTCCTAGACTCCTACCTAAGTTACGGTTTCACTCTGGGAGGGGAAGGCTGCCAGCCTCTTTTATCCTCCCCAGGCCTGTGTTGTGTAAGTGCTATTGTGGGCAGGCACAATGAGAGGACTAGGTCTTCCTTTCCCCACCTAGTTCTCACTCTTAGGGTAAGGGCTCTACCCCAGATATGACAGCTCAAGAATACTGGGACTGTGGTTGCCTTCACTCAGGCTGGCTCACTGGGCAGAGGTTTCATGCCAGGAGGGCATGCAAAGAAGATCAGGGGCTACCATCTCCCCAACATCCACTCATAGAGCAGGAGTGTCACTCCAGGAGAAGCATGCCATGCTCTTGCCCCCAACTCCTGTAGTGTGGCACAGAGGTTATGCTGAGGGGAAGAAGCAAGAAATAAAAAAGAAGAGCTCAGCATCTCTGCCTGAGGGTAATGACTTTATTTGGAACAGAGCAAGGAGAAGTTCCTGCCTAAGAGCATTGTCAAAAACAATGGAGATCTTGGCGGTGAGCAATTAAGAGGGGGCTAGTAGCTCCACGACAATAGTAGCAACAAGTGAAATAGCAGACCAGGCAGAAGTGCAAGAGAGAACCAGCGAAAGAGAAAGCCAAGAAAAACAATCTTGGGGGCGGGGAGGGGGGGAGTGGTCACACTTGTCCCTGGGGATTCAGAGGCTATGCATATGTGCTAGGCTGCACCCACTCAGGAGCAATCAGAGGGAGATGTGGGGCAGACTAGAAAGCATTCCTCAAGGCATACACAGATCCATCAGCCAAAAGCCTTGAGCCTGAGTGGCTCAAGAGGCTTAAGCAGAACCTCTGACCAAATACCGACTGAAAATTAAGCTACTCTGATCGAGGGGTGATGGTAAGGAAGCCAAACTAAAAAATCAAATCACACTTCCAGTTTTCAGTTCCACAAGTAATGAGCTTGGAAGTCACTACTCCACCTTAACAACAAGTAAAAAGCTGAAAAGACTACAAAATCAAAAACTATTCTTAAATCCATAGGACAGGGGAGGATACAGGGCAAACCACTGCCTCCAAGTTTGGAGAGACACCCAGGCAATATAAGGAGTTGCAGCTTACCACAGAAGAGACTCATGAGCAGAAACTGCCAAGACAACCAGTGCCAGGGCAGGAAATTGTGAACTGTAATTGACATTGTTGGAGCCTCAGTGTGGACAAGTATGAGAGTTAAAAACTCCAGGAAGACACACTCAGAGAGGGGCACCCACAATATTGTCAGATTTACCTCCAGGAGTTCAACCAGATTCCCACAGTAAATATCAGAGAAAAATCCCCTTGGGCTTTGGCATGAAGAGGTGAAAAGGAAGCATAGTGAAATATCCCAGAGCAATCTGTTCTTCTTAAAAAGGCCTGCCCTCAGGGGAAACTAGTTAAGCAGAGCCTAACTTCCTGGGGTATTATCAAAGCATAACTGACCTGGGGAAGAGCAATACTCAACCTCAGCCTACTCTAGCCATTCTGTGCGACCTAAGGAGGGAGAAAAAAACTGAGAAACACTTGTGAAGTTCACAGTTCAGAGGCATAGGCACACCAAAAGACTGAGAACTAATCATAGGACTAGAACTCTTTCCCTCCCCCTGCACCTAACCATCACATTACTAAAGGCCTATTTACAGCAGTTCCTTTTAACCCAGCACATCCTGTCCAGCTATCAAGAAAAAAATTACAAGGCATACCAGAAGGCAAAAAACATGATTTGATGGCTGGCCTGGTGGTGTAGTGGTTAAGTTTGTGTGCTCTGCTTTGGCGGCCTGGGGTTCACAGGTTCAGATCCCGGGTGCAGACCTACACACTGCTCATGAAGCCATGCTGTGGCAATATCCCACATACAAAAAATAGAGGAAGATTGGCACAGATGTTAGCTTGAGGATGTTAGTTCCTCACACAAAAAGAGGAAGACTGGCGACAGATGCTAGCTCAGGGCCAATCTTCCTCACCAAAAAGAAAAAAAAAACACAATTTGAAGAGACAAAGCAAGCATCAGAACCAGACATGGCAGGGATATTGGAATTATCAGGCCAGGAATTTAAAATAATTATGATTAATACACTAAGGGCTCTAACGGATAAAGTAGACAGATGGGCAATGTAAGCAGAGAGATGGAAATTTTAAGCAAGCACCAAAAAGAAATGCTAGAGATAAAAAAGCACGGTAACAGACATGAAGAATGTCTATGATGGGCTTTTTAAAAACTGGATATGGCTGACAAAAGAATCTATGAGGTAGAGGATATACCAACAGAATCCTTGAAAACAGAAAAGCAAAGAGAATAAAGACTGAAAAAAACAGAACAGAATAACCAAGGACAATGGGACAACCACAAAAGGTGTAACATTAGTGTAATGGGAGTATCAGAAGAAGAAAAAGAGAGAAAGGAAAAGAAGAAAAATTTGAAACAATAATGACAGTGAATTTCCCCAAATTAATGTCCGATACCAAACCACAAATCCAGGAAGCTCAGAGGACACCAAGAAGGAAAAATAGCAAAAGAACTGTACCTAGGAATATCATTTTCAAATTACAGAAAATAAAAGAAAAAGAAAAAATTCCCAAAACAAGTCAGAGGGAAAAAAATCACCTTATTATAAAGATGCAAATATAAGAATTACATCCAACTTCTCAGAAACCATGCAAGCAAGAAGAGAGCGAGGAGAAATACTTAAAGTATTGAGATAAAAATACCACCAACCAAGAATTCTATACCCTGTGAAAATATCATTCAAAAATAAAGGAGAAATACAGACTTTTTCAGACAAACAAAATTTGTTGCCAGTAGACTGGCCGTGCAAGAAATGTTAAGATGGTGATGTCAACAACATGGTGGAGTGGGCTATTCCCTTTATATTATATCTCTTCCCCTTTGAACTACAACTAAATGGACATTCATTGACCAAGAGAGGATGCCCCCACAGCACAAGAGGATGCCTGAGAGACCCAGGCAGCTATACATCTGAAGGTGGTTGGACTGGGCCCCTGGGAAGTAGTGGAGATAGATGAGCGCTCCCCGATGCTTCCCCAGCAGCCCTGTGCACACACACATATGCTTTCCAGGCTGGCGTGAGTGCCCACAGTGCCACTGCAGTGCTGCAAGTGGGAATGCACTTCAGAGTGACTGTAAGAAGAGGCAGCAGCAGCAGCCCTGAGCCCGCAGGCAAATGCTTTCCCAGCCGGCGGGAGAGCCCATCATGCCACTGCGGTCGCAATGAATGGCCCAGGCTCGGGCCCTGCGAAGAAGTCCAGCCCAGCAAGCACAGTGGCCTGTGCAACCGTAAGAAGAGGTGGCAGCAGATCTATGTGCATATGCAAACATGTTCCCAGCCAGTGAGAGCACCTATAGTAACACTGCGGCCCCGGAAGTGGGTATACACCTCAGGGTGACTGTGAGAAGAGGCAATGGCAGCCCTGAGACCATGCATGAAGGCTTTCCCAGCCAGTGGGAGCGCCCACCATACCCCCACAAATTCCAGCAGATGAGTTGGGATCAGAAACACAGCTCCTGCTTCCCCAAAGCAGTAGCAGGTGGAATCTGGGACCTGATACTACCACAAATGCACTGGCAAAAGATTAGTTCAACAAACACCACGAGAAACCACAGGAACAATTCACAGCAAAAGGAAAATGATAAGTCTCCAGAATCCAACCCTGAAGTCACAGAAATTTACAATCTAAATGACAGAGAATTCGAAGTAGCTGTCATAAAGAAATTCAATGAGTTACAAGAAAACTCAGAAAGACAGTCCAATGAGCTCAGGAATAAAATGAATGAGAAGAAGGAATACTTCACCAAAGACATTGAAACTATAAAAAAAAAAAAAAAACCAAGCAGAAATTCTGGATATGAAGAACACAATTAATGAGATAAAAAATGATCTAGAACTTAAAAAATAGAGCTGACATTATGGAGGAAAGAATTAGTGATTTAGAGGATAGAACTATAGAAATGCTTCAGGTGGAGGAGGAAAGAGAACTAAGATTTCAAAAAAAATGAAGGAATTCTTTGAGAAATATCTGACTTAATTAGGAAAAGCAACATAAGGACTGTAGGTATTCCAGAGGGAGAAGAGGGGGAGAAAGAAACAGAGAGCTTGTTCAAAGAAATAATAGCTGAGAACTTCCCAAACCTGGGGAAGGAACCGGACTTACAAATACATGAAACTAATAGAAATCCTAATTACATCGAAGCTAAAAGACCTTCTCCAAGGCATATAATAGTAAAACTGGCAAAAGCCAACAACAAAGAAAAAAATATTAAGGGCAGCAAGGGAGAAGAAAATACCTACAGAGAAACCCCATCAGGCTTTCAGCAGATTTCTCACAGAAACTTTACAGGCTAGGAGAAAAGGGAATAATATATTCAAAATACTGAAAGACAAAAACTTTCAGCCAAGAATACTCTATCCACCGAAACTCTCCTTCAGATATGATGGAGAAACAAAAGCTTTCCCAGATAAACAAAAGCTGAGGGAGTTCATCACCACTAGACCTCCCCTACAAGAAATGATCAAGGGTGCCCTCATGCCTGAAACAAAAAGGCAAAGGTCTACAAAGCTTTGAGCGGGGAGATAAATAGACAGACAAAATCAGAAAACTGCAGCTCTCTTTCATAACAGAGTAGCAAATAATTATAACTTAAAAGATAAAGGGAAGGAAAGCATCAAAAGTAACTATAAACACTTCAACTTAGTCACAAACTGACAACACAAAACAGAATAATCTGTGACAACAATAACTCAGAAGGGGAAAAGGAAAGAGATGGAACCTGCTTATGCTAATGGAGATAAGAGGCTATCAGAAAATGGACTACCTCATCTACAAGATCTCTTATACAAACCTCATGGTAACCACTAAACAAAAAACCAGAGCAGAGACAAAATTCATAAATAAAGAGAAAACTGAGAGAACCATGACAGAAAACCACCAAAATGAAATGACAGTAAGAAATACAAAGGAAGAGAAACAATGGAAATATAGAACAACTGGAAAACAAGAGATAAAACAGCAGTATTAAGCCCTCATATATCAATAATCACTCTAAATGTAAATAGACTGAATTCTCCCATAGAAAGACACAGAGTAGCTGGATGGATTAAAAAACAAGACACAAAAATATGCTACCTCCACAAAACACATCTCAGCTCTAAAGACAAACACAGGCTCAGAGTGAAGGGATGGAAGATGATACTCCACACAAATAGCAAACAAAAGAAAGCAGATGTTGTCACATTTATATCAGACAGAGCAGACTTCAAGATAAAAAAGACAATGAAAGACAAAGAGGAGTGGTATATAATGATAAAAGGGCCTTTCCGCCAAGAGGACATAACACTTATGAATATATATACACCTAACACAGGAGCACCAAAGTATATAAAGCAACTATTAACAGACCTAAAGGGAGAAACAAACAGCAACACAATAACTGTAGGAGACCTCAACACCCTGGGACATACATCAATGGATAGAACATCCAGACAGAAAGTCAACAAGGAAATAGTGGATTTAAATGAACCACTTGATCAGATGGACTTAAGATATACAGAAAGAGCATTCCATCCAAAAACAGTTGCATATATATTCTTCTCAAGTGCACATGAACATTCTCCAACCACAATGCTATGAAACTAGAAATGAACTACAAGAAAAAAGCTGGAAAAGTCAAAAGTACGTGAAGACTAAACAATATGCTACTGAACAACTATTGGGTCAACGAAGAAATCAAAGGAGAAATAAAAATATACCTGGAGACAAATGAAAATAAAAACACATGATTCCAACTCTTAGGGGATAGAGCAAAAGCAGTGCTAAGAGGGAAATTCATTGAAATACAGGCCCACCTCAACAAACAAGAAAAATCTCAAATAAGTAGTCTTAAACTACACCTAACAGAACTAGAAAAAGAAGAACAAACAAAGCCAAAAGTCAACAGAAGGAGGGAAATAATAAAAATTAGAGCAGAAACAAATAAAATAGGGACTGAAAAAACAGTAGAAAGGATCAATGAAGCTAAGAGCTGGTTCTTTGAGAAGATAAACAAAATTGACAAACCCATAGCCAGACTCACTAAGAAAAAAAGGGAGAAGGCTCATATAAGAATAAATAGAAATGAAAGAGGAGAAATCACAATGGATACTGCAGAAATACAAGGGATTATGAGAGAATACTATGAAAAACCAAATGTCCACAAATTGGATAACCTAGAATAGATAGATAAATTCTTAGACTCATACAACTTCCCAAAATTGAATCAAGAAGAAATAGAGAGTTTGAATAAACCAATTACAAATAAAGAGATCGAAACATTAATCAAAAACCTCCAAAAAAACAAAAGTCCAGGACCAGATGGCTTCTCTGGAGAATTCTACCAAACAGTCAAAGAAGACTTAATACCTATCCTCTCAAACTATTCCAGAGAAGTGAAGAAGACAGAACACTTCCTAATGCATTCCATGAGGCCAACAGTACCCTGATACCAAAACCAGGCAAGGATAGCACAGAGAAGGAAAATTACAGGCCAATATCACTAATGAACATAGATGCAAAAATTCTCAACAAAATATTGGCAAAATGAATACAGCAATACATTAAAAGGATCATACACGATGATCAAGTGTGATTTACACCAGGGATGCAGGGATGGTTCAACATCTGCAAGTCAATCAATGTGATACACCACATTAACAAAATGAGGAATAAAACCACATGAACATCTCAATAGATGCAGAGAAAGCATTTGATAAGATATAGCATCCATTTATGATAAAAACTCTGAAGAAAATAGGTATAGAGGGAAAGCACCTCAACATAATAAAGGCCACTTATGACAAACCCACAGCCAACTTCATACGCAATGGGGAAAAATTGAAAGCCATCCCTGTGAGAACAGGAACAAGACAAGGGTGCCCACTGTCACCATTCCCATTCAACATAGTATGGGAGGTTTTAGCCAGAGCAATTAGGCCAGAAAAAGAAATAAAAGGAATCCAAAATGGAAAGGAAGAAATGAAACTCTCACTGTTCGCAGGTGATATGATTCTACATATGGAAAACATTAAAGAATTCATCAGAAATCTATTAGAAATAATCAACAAATACAGCGAAGTTTCAGGGTACAAAATCAACTCATAAAAATCTGCTGCATTTCTATACTCTAATAACAAACTAGCAGAAAGGGAACTCAAGATACAATCCCATTTACAATCACAACAAAAAGAATAAAATATCTAGGAATAAATTTAACCTAGGAGGTGAAAGACCTATACACTGAAAACTATAACACATTACTGAAAGAAAATGAAGAAGATATAAAGAAATGGAAAGATATTCCATACTCATTGATTGGAAGAATAAACACAGTTAAAATGTGCATATTACCTAAAGCAATCTACAGATTCACTGCAATCCCAATCAGAATCTCAACAACATTCTTTACAGAAATAGAACAAAGAATCCTAAAATTTATGTGGAACAACAAAAGACCTCGAATAGCGAAAGCAATCCTGAGAAAAAAGAACAAAGCTGGAGGCATCACAATCCCAGACTTCAAAATATACTACAAAGCTGTAGCAATCAAAACAGCATGCTACTGGCACAAAAACAGAAACACAGATCAATGAAACAGAATTGAAAGCCCAGAAATAAAACCACTCATCTATGGACAGTTAATCTTTGACAAAGGAGCTAAGAACATACAATGGAGAAAGGAAAGTCTCTTCAATAAATGGTGTTGGGAAAGCTGGACAGCCACATGCAAAAGGATGAAAGTAGACCATTATCTTGCACCACACACAAAAATTAACTCAAAATGGATTAAAGACTTGAATATAAGACCTGAAACCATAAAACTCCTAGAAGAAAATATAGGCAGTACACTCTCTGACATGGGTGTTAGCAGCATCTTCTTGAATAACACGCCTACTCAGGCAAGGGAAACAAAAGAAAAAATTAACAAATGAGACTACATGAGACTAAAAACCTTATTCAAGGCAAAGGAAACCATGAAGAAAACAAAAACACAACCCACCAACTTGGAGAAAATATTTGCAAATCATATATCTGACAGGGGTTAATCTCCAAAATATATAAAGAATGCATACAACTCAACAACAAAAAACCAAACAACCCGATCAAAGAACAGGCAGAGGAGATGAACAGACATTTTTCCAAAGAAGATATACAGATGGCCAACAGGCACATGAAAAGATGTTCAACATCACTAATTATTAAGGAAATGCAAATCAAAACTACAATGAGATATCACCTTACACCTGCCAGAATGGCTATAATTATCAAGACAAAAATTTACAAATGTTAGAGAGGATGTGGAGAAAAGGGAACCCTCATTCACTGCTGGTCAGAATGCAAACTGGTACAGCCACTATGGAAAACAATATGGAGATTTCTCAAAAAATTAAAAATAGAAATACCATGTGATCCAGCTATCCCACTACTGGGGATTTATCTAAAGAACTTAAAATCAACAATCCAAAGAGATTTATGCACCACTATGTTCATTGCAGCATTATTCACAATAGCCAAGATGTGGAAGCAACTCCAGTGCCGTTCTATGGATGAATGGATAAAGAAGATGTTGTATATATATAGAATGGAATACTACTCAGCCTTAAAAAGAGACAAAATCTTCCCATTTGCCACAACATGGATGGACCTTGAGGGTACGATGTTAAGTGAAATAAGCTAGACAAAGACAAATACTGCATGATTTCACTCATATGTGGAATATAAACAAACACATGGACAAGGAGAACAGATTAGTGGTTACCAGAGGGGAAGGGGGCTGAGGAGTGGGAGAAAGGGGTAAAAGGGCACATATGTATGGTGATGGATAAAAATTAGACTACTGATGGCGAACATGATGCACTCTATACCAAAACAGATAAATAATAATGTACACCTGAAATTATACAATGTTATAAACCATTATGATCTCAATAAAATCATTGAAAAAAAAAACCCAAAAGGTTAAGAGAAGTTCTTTAAAGAGAAGAAAAATTATATAGGTCAAAAACTTGGAAGTACATAAATTAAGGAAGAGCATTGAAGAATAAGTGAAGGTAAAATAAAAGCTTTTCTTTTTCTTACTCTTAACTGATCTGACAGATAAAAGTTTGTTCAAAATAATAATATGTAACAATGTATTTAATTATGTATGCTTATTTATATATCTCATGTATATATATATATGCTTAGAATAAAATGAAATAAGTGACAGCAATGATATAATGCATGGGAGGGAGATTGATATTATAAGGCATTCATACTACCCAAGAAGTGGTATAGTGTTATTTGAAAGTGGACTTGGATTAGTTGTAAATATATATCAGAAACTCTAGGGCAACCACTAAAAAAAGTTTTAAAAAAGTATAACCTATATGCTAATAAAGGAGAGAAAATGAAATCATATAGAGTACTCAACTAAAACCAGAAAAGGAAGAAAAATAGTGGAAGACAACAATAGGAAAAAAGAACAAGAGCAACAAATAGAAAACAGTAACAAATATGGCAGCTATTAACATCCAACTATATCAATCACCACTTTGAATTTCAATCGTCTAAATGCACCGATTAAAAGACAGAGATTGTCACAGTGGGATCAAAAACATGCCCTAACTATATGTTGTCTACAAGAAACCCCCTCTAAATATAAAGACATAGAGATTAAAAGTAAATGGATGGAGAAAAATATACCATGCTAACATTATCCAAAGAAAGTAGGAGCAGCTATAGTAATTTTAGATAGAGTAGACTTCAAAGCAAGGAAAGTTATGAGGGATAAAGAATGACATTATGAAATAATAATGGGGTCAATTCTGCAAGAAAACAACAATTCTTAACGTGTATAAGCCTAACAATAGAGCATCAAACTATGTGAGGCAAAAACTGATAGAAAGGCAAGGAGAAACAGATGCATGTGTTATCATCATTGAAGTCTTCAACATCCCTCTCTCAGAAATGGACAGATAAAGCATGCACAAAATCAGTAAGAACATAGTTAAACTCAACAACACTATCAATCACTGGATATAATTGACATCTATAGACTACTACATCCAACAACAGCAGAATACACATTCTTACCAATCTCATATGGAACATACACCAAGATAGACCACATTCTGGGCCATAAAACACACTTTAACAAATTTAGAAGTATAGAAATCATATACTGTCTCTCAGACCACAATGGAATTAAACTAGAAATCAGCAATGGAAAGATAACTGGTAAAATCCAAAATATGTGGAGATTAAACAACACTCCTGTAAATAACACATGAGTCAAAGGAGAAATCGCAAGAGAGAGAGAAATTTTAAAATATTTTGAATTAAATGAAAATGAAAACACAACTTAAAACACAACTTATCAAAATGTGTGGCATGCAGCAAAAACAGTGCTTAGAAATTTATAGCACTGAATGCATATATAAGAAAAAAAGAAAGATCTAAAATCAATAATCTGTTTTTTTTTGGAGGAGAGAGGAGTCAAGATGGCGGCGTAAGGAGACTCAGAACTC
Organism: Ceratotherium simum simum; assembly: GCF_057802395.1. Lineage (NCBI taxonomy): Eukaryota > Metazoa > Chordata > Mammalia > Perissodactyla > Rhinocerotidae > Ceratotherium > Ceratotherium simum. The sequence goes on along the minus strand of NC_141940.1, from coordinate 73,729,507 downwards.
ACCTCCTCCCGTGGACACAGCCAATTTACAACTACTCGTGGAAAAATTCCCCCTGAGACAGAACTGAAAACTGGATGAGAGGAACTCCTGCAACAACGGACAATCCTAACTGAGGTGGAAGAGGCAGAGACTCCCTTCTGGAGAGGAAAAACGCCGCCTTCACAAGCCGCCAGCTTCACGGCCGCCGGGAGCAGCCCACAGGTACGCAGCCTCCCTGAAGGTGCGGGGTCCTGAGCCGGGGAGCGCCCCCGCGGTGGGCATATTGTGGACCCAGCACAATCGAGACCAGCGGCATAATATCTGACTGTGCCTGCTACTAAAGCACTGGGGAGCACCCCCATAAAACCCAGTTCACAAATAAACTAAAACTGGCTCTTAAAGGGCCCGCACGCAAACTCACCCGTTTCAGGAAGCACCCTAAAATCACCAGAAAGAAAGGTGTACAGTGCTTTGGTGACAAGAGACTCACCTAATAGGCCCTGAGTGCATCTCGGTGAGGGGTGAGACCTCTCCAGGGACTGGGACATTGGCGGCGGCCATTGTTGTGGCCTGGTGTGGGCAGGCTGACACAGACACCATTGGAGTTCTCCCTGAGGCCTGCTAGCCCACGGTCTGCCCCACCCGCTAGAGCACCGATTTAATCCAGCTCAGCCAGGGCAGGCAGCCCACCCTAGAGACTGGCCCCACCCAACAACAAGCCCTCAGGCAACTTGTGGGCCTGCATAGATTGGTGACTGGATTCTCTGCAGCCTGGCAACTGAGCTGACTTGAGCAGGGCAGGGTGTGCACAAGGAGCGGGTGGAGAGTGTGGGGTGGTGGCAGAGTGTGTGGGGCTCCTGCCGTGGAGAGACTGGGTCCGCTTGGGGAGGTCGGGGCACTCACATGGGGCAGGACTGTGTTGACTGTGTGTGTGGACCTGTGGGCAGCAGGGCTTCTCAGCCGCAGAAGACTTGTACTTCTCAAAGACCCACATAGGAGGTTTGCTCCACCTTCCAAAACCTGAAAAAATTGGGTGCTCCTGTGCCAGCCAGCCCCCCAGCTGCAATCCTCAGAGAGCTGACAAGAGACCTGATAGGCTAGAGGCTTGCAACAATTGTAAGGCCCTGAGCCTAACAACCTCCCACGCTGGGGGCCTACTCACTTAAAAGAAATACTGCAACACAAATGTGGTATTAGAACTTGCAGCCAACTGTGCTGGGGATCCCCACACCTGATAAAGAGAGTGAAGGGCCCACAACAACTACAAGCAGCTGAGCATTACAACAGCTGGCCAGGAGCATAACTCAGCCTCCCTGGGCGCCTACAGGGAGAGCAAACAGGCCACAGCAGAAGGATACACGTAGCCCACATAGGAGTCACCCCTGGAACTTTGAGAACTGAGGGAAGCACACTGGAAGCCTCCTAAGCCATCAGTTACATAAGGTCACCTATCCAAGAGCAGGAGACGTAGCTGACCTACCTAATACGTAGACACAAGCACAGGGAAAGAGGCAAAATGAAGAGGCAAAAGAATACATTACAAGTAAGGGAACAGGACAAAACCCCAGAAAAGGAACTAAGTGAAACAGAAATGAGCAACCTACCCGACAGAGAGTTCAAACTAAGAGTGTTAAGGATGCTCACTGATCTGGGGAGAAGAATAGATGAACTCAGTGAGAATGTCAACAAAGAAATGGAAGATGTAAAAGAACCAATCAGAAATGAAGAATACAATACTGGAAATGAAAAATTCATTAGAGGGACTCAAAAGCAGAGTAGAGGATACAGAAGAACGGATCTGTGAGCTGGAAGAAAGACTAGAAGAAATTACCCGAGGTGAACAGGTAAAAGAGAAAAGAATTAAAAAGACTGAGGACAGTCTAAGGGACCTCTGGGACAACATCAAGCTCACTAACATCCGTGTTATAGGTGTCCCGGAAGGAGAAGAGCGAGACAAGGGGGCAGAGAATCTATTTCAAGAAATAATAGATGAAAACTTCCCTAACCTAAGGAAGGAAACAGACATCCAGGTACAGGAAGCACAGAGAGCCCCAAACAAGATAAACCCAAAGAGGCCCACACCAAGACACATCATAATCAAAATGTCCAGAATTAAAGATAAAGAGAGAATCCTAAAAGCCGCAAGAGAATGTCAAGTTACATACAAAGGAAACCCCATAAGGCTATCAGCTGACTTCTCTGCAGAAACCTTACAGGCTAGAAGAGAATGGCACGATATATTTAAAGTGCTAAAAGGAAAAAACTTACAGCCAAGAATACTCTACCCAGCAAGGTTATCATTCAAATTGGAAGGAGAGATCAAAATTTTCCCAGATAAGCAAAAATTAAAGGACTTTGTCACCAAGAAACCAGTGTTACAAGAAATGTTAAAGGGACTGATTTAAGGGGAAAAGAAAAGACCACAAATAGGAAAAATTATCTATTTCCATGATTAGAACGTAATGGATACAAATGCACAACAAAGAGGTTAGATATGATATCAAAAACATGAGGGAGGAGGGGAGTTAAAGAGTACAGCTTTCAGACAGAGGTCAAACTAAAGCGACCATCAGTTCTGTATAGAAGAAGAAAGGAACAGAGAAGGACTACTAAAACACTGAGAAAAAAAAAAAGTTAAAAAATGGCAGTAAGTACATACTTATCAATAGCTACTTTAAACGTCAATGGACTAAATGCTCCAATTAAAAGGCATAGGGTGGCTGACTGGATAAAAAAACAAGACCCATACATATGCTGCATACAAGAGACACACTTCAGACCTAAAGACACTCACAAACTAAAAGTGAAGGGATGGAAAAAGATACTCCACGCAAATGGCAATGAAAAGAAAGCTGGGGTAGCAGTACTCATATCAGACAAAATAGACTTTAAAACAAAAACTGTAAAAAGAGACAAAGAAGGGCATTACATAATGATCAAGGGAACAATCCAACAAGAGGATATAACACTGGTAAATATCTACGCACCCAATGTAGGTGCACCTAAATATATAAAGCAATTATTAACAGACATAAAAACAGAAATAGACAGTAACACAATAATAGTAGGGGACTTTAACACTCCACTTACACCAACGGATAGATCATCCAAACAGAAGATCAATAAGGAAACATTGGCCTTAAACGACACACTACAACAGATGGACCTAGTAGATATATACAGAGCATTCCATCCAAAAACCGAAGAATACACGTTCTTTTCAAAGGCACATGGAACATTCTCCAGGATTGATCACATATTAGGCCACAAAACAAGTCTCCATAAATTTAAGAAGATTGAAATAATACCAAGCATCTTTTCTGACCACAACGATATGAAACTAGAAATCAACTATAGGAAGAAAATCAGAAAAGCCACAAATACATGGAGATTAAACAAAATGCTACTGAACAACGACTGGGTTAACGAAGAAATCAAAGAAGAAATCAAAAAATACCTGGAGACAAATGAAAATGAAGACACGACATGCCAGAATTTATGGGATACAGCAAAAGCAGTTCTAAGAGGGAAGTTTATAGCGATACAGGCCTATCTCAACAAACAAGAAAAATCTCAAATAAACAATCTAACAATGCACCTGAAGGAACTGGAAAAAGAAGAACAAAGAAAGCCCAAAATCAGTAGAAGAAGGGAAATAATAAAAATCAGAGCAGAAATAAATGAAATAGAGACCAAAAAAACAATAGAAAAAATTAATAAAACCAAGAGCTGGTTCTTTGAAAAGATCAACAAAATTGACAAACCTTTAGCTAGACTCACCAAGAAAAAAAGAGAGAAGGCACAAATAAGTAAAATCAGAAATGAAAGAGGAGAGGTTACAACAGACACCTCAGAAATACAAAAGATTATAAGAGAAAACTATGAAAAGCTATATGCCAACCAATTTGACAATCTGAAAGAAATGGATAAATTCTTAGAATCATACAACCTTCCAAAACTGGATCAAGAAGAAGTAGAGAATTTGAATAGACCAATCACCAGTAAGGAGATCGAAACAGTAATCACAAACCTCCCCAAAAATAAAAGTCCAGGACCAGACGGCTTCCCTGGTGAATTCTACCAAACATTCAATGAAGACTTAATACCTATCCTTCTCAAACTCTTCCAAAAAATTGAGGAGGGGGAAGCTCCTAACTCATTCTACGAAGCTGACATTACCCTGATACCAAAACCAGACAAGGACAACACAAAAAAAGAAAATTACAGGCCAATATCACTGATGAACATCGATGCGAAAATCCTCAATAAAATACTAGCAAATCGCATACAACAATACGTTAAAAAGATTATACACCATGATCAAGTGGGATTTATTCCAGGGATGCAGGGATGGTTTAACATTCGCAAATCAATCAACGTAAAACACCACATTAATAAAATGAAGAATAAAAATCACATGATCATCTCAATAGATGCAGAGAAAGCATTTGACAAGATACAGCATTCATTTATGATAAAAACTCTGAATAAAATGGGTATAGAAGGAAAGTACCTCAACATAATAAAGACCATATATGAGAAACCCACAGCTAATATCATCCTCAATGGTGAAAAACTGAAAGCCGTCCCTCTAAGAACAGGAACCAGACAAGGATGCCCAGTGTCACCACTCCTATTTAACATAGTATTGGAAGTCCTAGCCAGAGCAATCAGGCAAGAGAAAGAAATAAAAGGGATCCAAATTGGAAAGGAAGAAGTGAAACTGTCACTATTTGCAGATGACATGATTTTATATATAGAAAACCCCAAAGAATCCACCAGAAAACTTTTAGAAGTAATAAACGAATATGGTAAAGTTGCAGGATACAAAATCAACATACAAAAATCAGTTGCATTTCTGTACACTAACAACGAAGTAGCAGAAAGAGAAATTAAGAATACCATCCCATTTACAATTGCAACAAAAAAAAATAAAACACCTAGGAATAAACTTAACCAAAGAGGTGAAAGATCTGTACACCGAAAACTATAAAACATTTCTGAAAGAAATTGAAGAAGACACAAAGAAATGGAAAGATATTCCGTGCTCTTGGGTTGGAAGAATTAACATAATTAAGATGTCCATACTTCCTAAAGCCATCTATAGATTCAATGCAATCCCTATCAAAGTTCCAACAACATTTTTCACAGAAATAGAACAAAGAATCCTAAAATTTATATGGAACAACAAAAGACCTCGAATAGCTAAAGGAATCCTAAGAAAAAAGAACAAAGCTGGAGGTATCACATTCCCTGATTTCAAAATATACTACAAAGCTGTAGTAACCAAAACAGCATTGTACTGGCACAAAAACAGACACACAGATCAATGGAATAGAATCAAAAGCCCAGAAATAAACCCACACATCTATGGACAGCTAATCTTTGACAAAGGAGCCAAGCACATACAATGGGGAAAAGAAAGTCTCTTCAACAAATGGTGTTGGGAAAACTGGATAGCCACATGCAAAAAAATGAAAGTAGACCCTTACCTTACACCATACACAAAAATTAACTCCAAATGGATTAAAGACTTGAATGTAAGACCTGAAACTGTGAAACTTCTAGAAGAAAACATAGGCAGTACGCTCTTCGACATCAGTCTTAGCAACATCTTCTCAAACACCACGTCTGACCGGGCAAGAGAAACAATAGAAAAAATAAACAAATGGGACTACATCAAACTAAAAAGCTTCTGCACAGCAAAGGAAACCATCAACAAAACGAAAAGACAACCTAACAATTGGGAGAAGATATTTGCAAACCATACTTCTGATAAAGGCTTAATCTCCAAAATATATAAAGAACTCATGCATCTCAACAACAAAACTACCAACCCAATTAAAAAATGGGCAAAGGACCTGAACAGACATTTCTCCAAAGAAGATATACAGATGGCCAACAGACACATGAAAAGATGTTCAAAATCATTAACTATCAGGGAAATGCAAATCAAAACTACAATGAGATATCACCTGACGCCCGTCAGAATGGCTATAATTAACAAGACAGGAAACAACATGTGTTGGAGAGGATGTGGAGAGAAGGGAACTCTCATACACTGCTGGTGGGAGTGCAAACTGGTGCAGCCACTATGGAAAACAGTATGGAGATTCCTCAAAAAAGCAAGGATAGAACTACCATATGATCCAGCCATCCCACTGCTGGGTATTTACCCAAAGAACTTGAAAACACCAATTTGTAAAGGTACATGCACCCATGTGTTCATTGCAGCGTTATTCACAATAGCCAAGACTTGGAAGCAACCTAAGTGCCCATCAAGGGACGAATGGATAAAGAAGCTGTGGTATATATACACAATGGAATACTACTCAGCCATAAGAAATGATGAAATCCAGCCATTTGTGACATCATGGATGGACATTGAGGGTATAATGCAAAGTGAAATAAGTCAGAGGGAGAAGGTCAAATACCGCATGATTTCCTTCATTAAGTAGTAGATAATAACAACAATAATCAAACACATAGGGACAGAAATTGGATTGGTGGTTACCAGAGGGGAAGGGGGGAGGGAGGAGGGTGAAAGGGATAATTCGGTACATGTGTGTGGTGATGGGTTGCAATTAGTATTTTGGTGGTGAACATGATGTAATCTATGCAGAAATAGAAGTACAATGATGTACACCTGAAATTTTTACAATGTTATAAACCAATCTTACTGCAATAAACAAAAAATTAGAAAAAAAAAATAATAAAAAAATAAAATAAAATCAATAATCTAAGTTTCCAACTTAGGTAACTAGAAAAAGAAATGCAAATTAAATCCAAAGTAATCATAAGAAAAGAAATAAGAAGAAATAGAGCAAAAATCAATGAAATTGAAAACAGGAAATCAATAGAGAAAATCAATGAAACCAAAAGCTGGTATTTGAAACAGTTGATAAAATCGATAAGCCTCTAGGCAGGCTAACTAAGAAAAAAAGAGCAAGGACACAAATTATTAATATCAGAAATGACGGGATATCATTACAGATCCCATGAAAATTTAAAGGGTAATAAAGGAATACTATAAACAACTCTATGCCCACAAATTTGATAACCTAGATTAAATGGACCAATTCCTTGAAAGATACAAGCAGCCAAAACTCACACAAAAATAAATAGACAGTTTGAATAGACCTATATCTATTAAAGAAATTGAGTCAAAAATTAACAACCTTCCAAAACAGAAAGCATCAGGCCCAGGTGGGTTCACTGGTGAATTCACCAAACATTTAAGGAAGAAATTATATCAATTCTCTACAAATTCTTTCAGAAGACAGAAGCAGAAGGAATACTTCCTAACTCATTCTGTAAGACCAGCATCATCCTAATACCCAAATCAGACAGACATTACAAGAAAAGAAAACTATGGACCAGTATCTGTCATGAACATAGATGCAAAAAATCCTCAACAAAATACTAGTAAATCAAATCCAAAAAAGAATATTAAAAAGTTATACACGATGACAAAGTGGGATGTATCGCAGGCATGCAAGTCTTGTTCAATATTTGAAAATCAATTAATGTAATTCATCACATGAACAGACCAAAAAAGAAAAATCACATGATCATATCAATAGATGCAGATAAAGCATTTGACAAAATCCAACACTCATTCATGATAAAAACCTTCATTAAACTAGGAATAGAAGGGAACTTTCTCAACTTAATAAAGACTATCTACAAATAACATACAGCTAAGTTAATCATACATCATACTTAATGGTGAGAAACTCAAAGCTTTCCCACTAAGATCAGAAACAGGGCAAGGATGTCCCCTCTCACTCCTTTTCAACATCGTAAAAGAAGTCCATGCTAATGCAATAAGGTAAAAATGGAAAATAACAGGTACACAGATTGAGAAGGAAGACATAAAACTGTCTTTGCAGGTGACACAATCATCTATGTAGAAAGAATTGACAAAAAAACTCCTGGCACTAATAAGTGATTACAGTAAGGTTTCAGGATACAAGGTTAATATACAATATGAACACATGGAATTTGAAATTAAAAACACAATACTATTTACATTAGCACCCCAAAAATGAAATACTTAGATATCTGACAAAATATGTACAAGATCTATATGAGAATAACTATAAAACTCTGATGAACGAAATCAAAGAAAAACTAAATAAATTGAGAAATATTCCATGTTCATGGATAGGAAGACTCAATAATTTCAAGATGTCAATTATTCCCAACTTGATCTATAGATTTAATGCAATCTCAATCAAATTTCCACCAAGTTCTATTACAGATATTGACAAAATTATTCTAAAGTTTCTATGGAGAGGCAAAAGACCAGAATAGTCAACACAATATTGAAGAAGAACAAAGACAATTTCTTAAAACACTAAACATACTCTTACCATACAATCCAGCAACCATGCTCCTTGGTATTTGCCCAAAGGAACTGAAAACTTATGTCCACACAAAAACCTGTACATGGATGTTTATAGCAGCTTTATTCATAATTGCCAAAACTTGGAAGCAACCAAGATGTCCTTCAGTAGGCAAATGGATAAATGAACTGTGGTAAATTCATACAATAGAATATTATTCAGCACTAAAAAGCAATAAGCTATCAAGCCAAGAAAAGACATGGAGGACCCTTAAATGCATATTACTGAGTGAAAAAAGCCAATCTCAAAAGGCCACGTACTGTATGATTCCAACTATATGACATTCCAGAAAAGACAAAACTATGGAGACTAAAAAGATCAGTGGTTGACGAGGGTTGAGGGGGGGAGGGATGAATAGGTGGAGCACAGAGGATTTTTAGGGCAGTGAAACTATCCTGCAGGATACTAAAATGCTATAATGGTAGACACATGTCATTATACATTTGTCCAAACCCATAGAGTGTACAAGAGCAAGAGTGAACCCTAAGGTAACCTATGGACTTGGGTGATTATGATATGTCAATATAGGTTCATCTTTGGTAAAAAAAAAAAAATGTACCATTCTGGTGAGTGATGTTGATTATGGAGGAGGCTATTCACGCATAGGGTCGGGGAGTATGTGGGAAATCTCTGTACCTTTCTCTCAATTTTGTTGTAAACCTAAAACTACTCTAAAAAATTATGCCCTTAAAAAAAATCAAATTGCATTCATACCTGGGGGTCTTGGAGATGCCAAGACTGCCCTCTCAGGCATGACCAGAGAGAGAACATACTAGCTACTAGCCCTTGGCTGAATGCAGAGCAAAATAATAAATTCATTGAACAGTGAAAACAGTCTCTGAGATAAACACACATTCAACAGGAAAGAGTGAAAATCTAACTGGCTAAGTGGGCTTAAACACAACCTTTGACTAATAAGTGGCTTATGTGGATGCAGGGGTGAACCCCAGAAATCCATGAAAAGACAAAAACAAGGGGAAAAACTCTGAGCAGGGATATTAGAGGTCACACACTGTGAGAAAAATAGACTCCACAGAATTAGTCCAGTCAAGTAACCAAGCAAATAAATGACCAAACAAACAATAAAAATAACAACAAGTTCCAGAAAGGGGGGAAATTAGTATGCAGACTTGTTACAATATATTATTCAAAATGTCTAATATTCAACAAAATATTACAAGGCATGCAATAAAACAGTAAACTGTGACTCATACAGAGTAAAAAGAGCAGGCAATAGACACTGCCTTTGAGAAGTCCCAGATGTTGCACTTAGTAGAAAAATACTTCAAAGCAGCTATTATAAATATGGTCAAAGAACTATAGGAAACCATGTTTAAAGAATTAAAAGAAGGTATGATAACAATGATTCATCAAATAGAGAATAAGAGTATATCAATTAAGTGACACAAATAATAAAATGGAAACAAGTGGACATCCTGCAGTTGAAAAGTACAATAACTGAAATGAAAAATTCCCTAGAGAGGCTCAACAATAGATTTGAGTGGGCAAAAAGAGAATAAACAAACTCAGAAATAGATTGATATTGACTATACAAATCTGAAGAACAGAAAAAAAGAGCAAAGAAAAAAAAAGAACAGAGCCTCAGAGAAATGTAGAACATCATTAAGCATACCAACATATGCATAATGGGAGTACCAGAAAGAGAGAAGTGAGAGAAAGGGATAAAAAATATACTCAAAGAAATAATCATAGAAAATTTCCCAAATACGATGAAAAACAATAATCTACACATCCAAGAATCTTGATAGGCTCCAAGTAGGAAAACACAAAAAATCCACACCCAGACACATTATGGCCAAATTATTGGAAGTCAAAGAGAAAATCTTGAAAGCAGTAAGAGAAACATGATTCATCATATAAAAGGGAATGACAATAAGATTAACAGCTGATTCCTCATCAGAATCAATGGAGGCCAGAAGGAAGGGATGACATATTAAAAGTAGTTAAAGAGGGCCAGCCCCGTGGCTTAGCGGTTGAGTGCTCGCGCTCCACTGCTGGCGGCCCGGGTTCGGATCCCGGGTGCACACCGACTCACCGCTTCTCCAGCCATGCTGAGGCCGCGTCCCACGTACAGCAGCTGGACAGATGTGCAGCTGTGACATGCAACTATCTACTGGGGCTTTGGGGGAAAAAATAAATAAATAAAATTATTTTAAAAAAAAGTACTTAAAGAAAAAAAACTGTCAACTAAGAATCCTATAGAAAAACTATTTTTCAAAATGAAGACTAAATAAATACCATCCCAGATAAACAAAAACTGAAAGAATTTCTTGTTAGCGAATCTGCCTTACAAGAAATACAAAAAGACATTCTTCAGGTTGAAAGCAAGTGACAGCAGTCAATAATTTGAATTCATATGAGAAAAAAAGAGTGTTAGTAAAGTAATTATGTAGATAATTATAAAAGACAGTATGATTACATATTTCTTCTTTTCTTTCTTAAAAAGTAACTACATAAAAATTTTATTGTTGGGGCATTACATATGTAATATATTTGACAATAACAACACAAAGAAATGAGTGGGAATGAAATTATCATTAGAGTAAGGAAATGACACCAGATGGTAACAAATCTACAGGAATAAATGAAGAAAACCAAAACTGATAAGAAGGCTAATATTAAAAAATTCTATAAATATATTTTTGCTTTCCTTTTTTCCTCTAATCTTCTTTAAAATATTTAAGATTGTATAAAGCAATAATTATAACCAGGTATTGCTGAGTTTTTTTTAACACATATAGACATGTATAATAATAATAGCAAAAAAAGAGAGATGGGAATGGAGTTATATAAAAGTAAAGTTTCTATATTTTACTGGAATAAAGTTAGTATAAATCTGAAGTAACTTCTATTAAATAAAGATGTATATTGCAAGCCTTAGAACAACTACAAGGAAAATAACTCAAAGACTATATAATGTTAAAATTGTTAAACAAATTTAAATAGTATACTGTAAAATATCCACTTAAGACCCAACAATTTCACTTGGTATATACACAAAAGAACTGAAAACAGAGACTCAAGCAGATACTCATACACCAATGTTCGTAGTAGCATTATTCACAATAGCAAAAAGGACGGAAACAACCCAAGTGTTCATCACCCAATGAACGGATAAACAAAATGTGGTAAATCCATAAAATGCATATTATTCACTCACAAAAAGCAATGAAATACTGATACATGCTAGAACATGGATAAACTTGGAAAACACTACACTAAGTAAAATGAGCCAAACACAAAAGGACATATATTATGTGACTCTACTTATATGAGGAACCTAGACTACGCAAAATCACAGAGACAGAAAATAGAATAGAGATTACCAGGAGCTGAGAGGAGTGGGGAGTTATTGTTTAACGGGTACAGAATTTGTTTGGGATGATGAAAATATTCTGGAAATGGACAGGGGTGATGGTTGTACAACACTGTGAATGTACTTAATGCCACTGAACTGTACACTTAAAAATAGTTAAAGTTTACAGTAAACTTTATGTTATGTATATTTTACCACAATAAAATAAATTATTGGTAAAAAAAAGGAATGAAGTTCTCATACGTGCCACAACATGGATGAACCTTGAAAATATTATGCTAAGGGAAATAAGCCAGACACAAAAGGACAAATATTGTATGATTCCACTTATATGAAATATCTAGATAGGTAAATTCATAGGGACAGAAAGTAGATTAGAGGTTAGCAGGGGCTGGTGGGGAGGGAGGCATGGGGAGTTAATGTTTAAAAGTTACAGAGTTTCTGTTTGGGGTGATGAAAAGGTTTTGGAAATATATAGTGATGATGTTTGCACAACACTGTGAATGTAATGCCACTGAATTGTACACTTAAAATGATTAAAATAGCAAATTTTATGTTATTTATATTACTACAATAAAAAATAAATTCAGGGGCTGGCCCACGGCCTCGTGGTTAAGTTCAGCATGCTCTGCTTTAGCAGCCCAAGTTCAGTTCCCAGGCATGGACTTACATCACTCATAGGATGCCATGCTGTAGTGGTGACCGACATACAAAACAGAGGAAGATTGGCACAGATGTTAGCTCAGGGCAAATCTTCCTCAAGCAAAAAGAGGAAGATTGGCAACAGATGTTAGCTCAGGGCGAATCTTCCTCAGCAAACAAAAAAATAAAAAATAAATAAAAAGAAACCTGCCTTCTCTGACTCCTTTCCCATAATTCCCCTTAAAAAATAATAATATGGGCCGGCCCGGTGGCTTAGCGGTTAAGTGCGCGCGCTCCGCTGCTGGCGGCCCGGGTTCGGATCCTGGGTGCGCAGCGACGCGCCACTTCTCCAGCCACGCTGAGGCCGGGTCCCACATACAGCAACTAGAAGGATGTACAGCTATGGCATACAACTATCTACTGGGGCTTTGGGGGAAAAATTAAAAAAAAAAAAAATTTTTAAAATAATAATAAAATAAATTCATTAATTTTCAAAAAATATTCACTTAAGACAAAAGGAGGAAAAGAGGAAAAAAGCAGTCATGAGACATATAGAAAACAAAAAGCAAAATGTCAGATATAAATTCAACAATAATAATATTAACATTAAATATGTATAGATTAAACAATACAATCAAATGGCAGAGATGTTCAGGGAGGATTAAAAAACAAGATCCAACTATAAGCTGTCAACAATCGACACATTTTAGATGCAAAGATGGAAAGTAAAGGGAAGGCAAAAGATATACCATGTAAACAGCAACCATAAGAGTGCTAGAGAGGCAATACAAATATCAGACAAAATAGACTTCAAGACAAAACTTTTACTAGAGATAAAGAGGGATATTTTATAATGATAAAAGGGCTAATCCATCAGGAAGATATAAGGATTATAAACATATATGAACCTAACAACAGAGCCCCAAAATACATGAAGCAAAAGCTGACAAAATTGAATGGAGAGATACACGTTTTAACAATGATAGTTGGGGATTTTAATACCCTACCTTCAATAAGACAGATAGAACAACTAGGCGGGGCATCTAAAAGGATACAGAAGACTTGAACAACACTATAAACCTATTAACCTAACAGACATCTATACCACACTCGACCCAATGATAGCAGACTACACATTCTCCTCAAGTGCACATAGAACATTCTCCAGAATAGAACATATTCTAGGCCTTAAAAAGCCTCAGTAGATTTAACAGGATTGAAATCATACAAAGTATGTTCTCCACCTACATGAAATTAAATTAGAAATCATGAACAAAAAAAAAGTTATATGGAAATTAAACAACACATTTCTAAATAACCAATGGGTCAAAGAATAAACCACAAGTGAAATTAGAAAAATACCTTGAGCTGAATGAAAAAAAACACAACATACCAAAACTTATTCAATGGAACTCAAGTAATGGTTAGGGAAAATTTTATAGCTATAGACAACAATATTAAAAAAGAAGAAAGATCTCAACCTTCCACCTTAGGAAAATGGAAAAGAAAGAGAAAACTAAACCCAAAGCAAGCACAGAAGGAAAAAGTCATAATGATTGCAGTGGAAATAAATGAAATAGATAAATGAAAAACGATAGAGAAAACCAGGAAAACCACAAGTTGGTGCTTTGAAAAGATCCAACCAATTGACAAACCTTTAGCTAGACCAACCAAGAAAAGAAGAGAGAAGACTCAAATTACTAAAATCAGGAATCAAAGAGGGGATATCACTACTGACCTGTGGAGAAAGACTGGAAATCTAGTGCGCCAGCTATGTGCCCTTGTATAAATCTCTTAATCTCTCTAAATTTCTATTTCCTCATCTGTACAAGATGAAGTTGATCTATACCAGTCATTTTCAAACTGTAAGCAGGCAAATCATTTTTTTAAACAAAATCTTACAAGGATATACTACATAGGAAATTGATTAAAGCCTAACTTCTCTGAAGCAAGATGAGGATCTTAGAGAATTGTGGATAAGTTTTTTCTTTCTCTTAAAGATGATTCTGAAGCTCTTCTGGCAGAACCCCAGGGCACCACAGAACATAGGTTCTAAATTACTGAACTAAATGATCTATAAGGGTTCCTACAGCTCTAAAGTGTTATCTGTAGTAACTTATCTTCTTATTAAAGTTGCTATTATACAATTTGTTATATTTCCACAAGATGGTGCTAATACATTCCATTTTCCATTAAAACAGGTCTTGTATATGATCATTTTTATAGTTAATAATTTTATCATAGTCTATGATTATATAATACCTTTAACTTTTCAAAGTGCTATTATGCTACTTATGGTATCTTCATTAAAAGCCTGTGACAGATAATATTGCACCCATTTTTCAGATGAAGACATCGCAGCACATAGTAGTTAGGTGAGTGATCCAAGGTCACACAGCTGATTAGTAACAGATTTTCTACTGCTAGCTCTACGATCTTTCCCTAGATCACATTGCCTGACTACAGATAATACTGTCAAAGTCCCAAGATTTCAGGCTGAGAACAGAAGTGAAAATAAAGGAATGAACATTACGTAGCATTAAAAACTGATACAAACTTCCCTTGGGCTTGTATATTAATATTTATGCATATAAATACATTTATATTTACTTTGTTATTTCCTTTACTTATTAGAAGACCTCTGGTGATATATATTCCTATATAACCATAGTAAAGGCTAAACATTGATAAATAAAAATATCTCATAAATACTGTCCTTATTGTAAACATAATAGCTATTTTTAAACCCATGGAAATTACATAATCTAGATTCACTAACTCTAAGCATTACGAATTTAGAAAACAACAGTACAATTTGTGCTGGATTCTCCTCTCTTGATTCCATGAGAGATACAAAATGTTAGATAGAAGCAGGAAAGAGACACATTTCTCTTCCCACTTGAGTATACTACATCCAGGGTAAAAACTATTCCCAACGAATAGAAAGCAACTCATATTAGCTACAATTGAGACAGGTTTTAGATTAGTTTCAGAGAAATCAAAAATGGGTTAGAAAAGGACCTTAAAAATTACTCCTCCTCTAACATACTGCCTACCCAATTATTTATTTACATCCAAAAAAATCCAGCAACACTAAGTTTAGGTTGTGTTTTGTTTTTAAAGAAAATATAAACTGTAGCCATGGTCTCATAAGTATGCTAAAGAAATCACGTTTTCTTTGGATCCTGAGGGTTTCAAGAAAGGCAGCACAGAGCTCTCACACAAGGGGTTGACAAATACTCTCATTTTTGTTAACTTGTAAAGGACTCTCTTCTTCAGGAATCTATAAGCACTCAGTCTCTGACCTGTAAGTCAAAGAGGTAGGGTCATTTACATTTCATTTATTATGATCAATGTTAGATTAAAGAAGGTGTTCTTCAGAGTTTTATCCAATTCTCCAGGATTTTGTCCAATTCAAATGTCTTCTGTCATTTTCCCAATTTATGTCACTATCTCTAATATAATAAGAGATCACCAATTAGGAATTTTCCTATGTATAGTCTTTGGCTTGGTTTCATTCCATTTATCTTCTTTATTCACAGTCCATTTTGAAAAAAAACTCAACTCCTTAAATCCTCCAAATGCATTTCAACCATTCTCATCTTTTCCTTGTCATTTATTAAAAGAGCTTTTAAAAACTGTTTTTGAGGGGCCGGCTTGGTGGCGCAGTGGTTAAGTGCATGCACTCTGCTTCAGTGGCCCGGGGTTTGCAGGTTCGGATCCCAGGCGCGCACCGATGCACTGCTTGTCAAGCCATGCTGTGGTGGTGTCCCATATAAAGTAGAGGAAGATGATCACAGATGTTAGCCCAGGGCCAATCTTCCTCAGCAAAAAGAGGAGGATTGGCATGGATGTTAGCTCAGGGCTGGTCTTCCTCACAAAAAAACAAAACTGTTTTTGAAAAAAATTTAAAAGAACATAAAGTAAAATGTTAATACTGAGCACTTATGAATGTGGCATTACAGGGGACTTTTACTTTCCATTTATTTTAATATTTAAATTTTTATAATTAGCACATATCACTTCTTTAATCAGCAAAAAAGTTTTAAACATTATTTTTACTATATCCATGGGTATTACCCTTTCATTTTGATTGTTGTCCTCTAAATTTAATTTGTCATAAGTAGAAAATAGGTCTTCTTACAGGAAAAGGAAAACAAATGAGCCTCCCAAGTGTTTGCCAGCCAGTAGCTCCAAGGAATACAGTTGAGTGAATTAGAAAGAACGACTAGAAATAAAGGAAAAATTATCCATGATTGAAAATATGACTAAGGTTTTGGGACTAGGACATTTTCCTCCCAGGAGAAAATCTGCAACATCTTTGCAGTAAATCAATGTAACCCCAAAGTCTTTTGAGTTGGGCTTATTTGTATTTGTTTGGTTTACACTGCTTTTTGCAGAACACTAATTAGCTACAGTGCAATTTCTGTACACCTTTTCTAAAAAGCCACGTTCAGTATATGTCCAAATTATTAGATAGGACTTCTTTAAAAGATAAAAATTAAATTTAAATTCCACCAGGGTGACTGACAGGCCACTAACAAATTCCCAGATTGTGAAAGAAAGAAAGTGCTATATCAACAGTCTCTTCTCATCTACTTATTCTTGCCTTCTGCCAGGAGCAGACAGAGGAGCTCAATATAGCAAGAATTACAAAAGGGGAGGAATAGGAGAAAATATTGTTTTTTATTAAACAAAAATCTCTTAAATATATTTCCAAAGCTGGCATTCTGATTTCAAAGATCTGAAATTTTAAATTCTATAGAATCCTAACTGAATTTGTCATTGAATACATCAAGGCAGGTACCTTGACACCCACAGTGAAGTAAGCTGAAGGATTCTCAATTTCATTCATAATTACAGAGGCCTTCTCTTAATCTGTGGCATCTCTAATAAGGTGACATGATCAAAAGAGTGTGGCAGAAAGCAAGGCGAGCAGCAGCTGTTCATGAACTTTTCTTAGCAAAAGAAAAGGCAGGGAGGAGGAAAAAACTAAGAAAGGTCTTGAACTTAACAAGAAGTGAGGGAAAGAAAAGAGCTTTATAAACAATACCCACTACCACTCCTTATGTCGTAGGCTTCTATTTCAACAAAACTCTAATATACTGCAGCAATTTTGATATCTTATCATTTGTGTAAAAATCAGGTTTTTCCTTTTTAGACTAAATGAGTACTTCCAAATTGTATATAACCTCTAGCTTAAGATTCTGTTCTCAAAAGAGTTAAGCCTATAGAAAAGTGCAATCATTTTCCATGGCCTCCTTCTGGTATAAAATTTACAGAGAAGAGTGCTTAATTAGCAGCTGTTTACTCCTGCTTATATCACCAACTGCTCCCAACAGTTTTCTCAACATATGGATAATTAAAGCATGAAGAAAAATTATTCCAAAGACTAGTAGTATGATAGAAGATGATGGGTGCTTGTCTCTATGATATTTTTACCTGGGAAGTCGACAAGTAATCCATGTTTGATTTGACTGTGATGAATTTTAAAATAAACTAGTGGACTGGCCATATTAGTGTCCCCTTGCAGTAAACAGCAAACACATCATCTAGCGATAGCAGCAGCAGCTACCATTTATTGAGCAGTTTCTATTTCTCAAGCATGTTATTGAACACTCTACAATACGTGCATCATTGTATTTAAGCTCTACAATAATTCTAATAGGTATCACAATATTAACAATTTCACAGTGATGTCAAAGATGGCTCAAATTTTGATTAGGAGTTGATCTAATACTGGAAAAGTTAACCATTGTGCTAAAATCCCTATCATTAATAATGATAATTATTTTTGCCTCTTTTTAAACACATTAAAATATAACTTTTTTCAAGGCATTTGAAAATACTTCAGCAAGTTATTTTTATATCCCCAAAAGATGTGGAAAAAATAATCAGGCAGAGAGACTAAAACCATATATAATAACTAGGGCTAGAATTCCAATTGTTGCTGTTTTCCCCAATCTCATTCTAGTGACAAGAACACAAAAGACTCAAAATATAGTGGTGCTCTATAAATTTGTTATTATATAGATTTTGATAAAAATATTACTGTGGGTCAAATTATACTACTAAAAATATAGCCACTAAATATATAGTAAAAATCTGATATAGTTAGCTTATGATATGGATGTCAGTCATGTCCTGTCACCATCATATTTTCCTTCTGTAAGGTTTCCTAAAAAATGATGATGGCAAACAAGAGGTCAATAACCCATGGCATATTTGAAAAGAATGTACATGTCATGCCACTTCAAGCCTCAGCCTACTCTTATGACCAGTTCCTAGAGAACATTCACCCTCATTCTTGGCATAAACTTCAAACTCACCTCATAGTCTTAAGCTTCTAGAAGCCATCCATGGCACCAGCATGCCTTTTTTTTTTTTTTTTTTTTAAGGAAACCTGTTGTAAAACCTGTGCTAAACTAGTTAGCTCCTTTGGTATATTTTAAATAATTCAATTTATAAAAATATGACATAATAAAAATGTCAGGTACATTCCACTTGAGTGAAGCATTCTAAATTGAGACAAGTGTATCTCTTTTAACTGCATAAGCCTGTTCTGTCGGGCATAGTTCTTTATAGAGTTTGATCAATCTTTGGGATCTAAAAAGTCTTTTACCTAAACAAGCAATTTGCAAAAATATTTTGTTAGATATATACATGCCTGTGAGTACTATAATCTTAATACCATATTTGTATTTATTTCATTAATGGTAAATGTAATTTTCACAATAGTTAAACTAATCATATAACCAGAACTAACCCTGTACTCAGAAAGGGGAAACATTTACTGAATTTATTTGACATATTTTACTCCATAATCCCTTGATATTCAAAGCACCTTATGTGACATCTCCAGAAAAATACATTTTTCACATAAATTCATTTAACTAGCAATTATTGAGTATTCTACTATGTGTCAGAATCTGTGCTGGGCCTAGGTATTCAGTGAAAGACAGGATTCTTCCATATAGTTGCTACATTTTTGCACTATTCCCATGCTATTTCCAGATTCAACACAACAGTACAAATTTTAGTATAGTACTGAGCATACAGTAAGAGCTAAATATATACTTTCTTGACTGATATTAAAATACCAAAATTCATTTAAGACTAATAATTTGAGCTGATCCTACTCCCACTCACTCGCCTTTATACTCTGGGGTTGACAGACAGGAACATGTAACAAAGAAAAAAAAATATTTCCATATTCTTGATGGAGAAACAAAGGAGAAATGGAGGGAGAACATGCACTTATGTTATATTAAGAATAGAATATATTTTTCTATCAACTGGCAACATGTAAGAATAATAAACAATACATGTTAAAGGAGTAAATAAATTTAGCATGTTGGCTTTTGAAGTCACAGAATGTTTAAACAGCCAAAGTACTCTATAGTAAGTATTAACTGAACTTTATGACAATATTTCTGAACTTACATTCATTATTTTGTTTATATTACCTAAGCCAGAAAGAACTTTCTTCATATTTATTCTGCTTGTAGGTTTCTACTCCAAAGTTGTAACAGAGAATATGAAGATATCCAGTCTGCAATATTAAAAAAACATGATACATCAGATTCATGATTTCCTTAACATTAAAAAAATCTATAGCAGTTTTTAAGACATACTTAAAATGTTCTGTACATCAAAATAACCCACTCTTCTCAAAACCTCTGAATTTATATAAGGGGGTACAAAATATTCAGGTTGGGGCATTAGTTATGAATGGAAAGTAATACAATACATTATTAATAGAATTTGAAAGGTCCTTTGTAATAGGAAATGGGAAACCTAATCATTTCTCAGCAAAAGGACAGGCTAAAATGTCTGTAGGTTGCCAGATCTAGTAAAAGGCATTAGAGCAGAGAGTATATTCAAAGAAAGAAAATCACCATTGAGGGGGAAAAAACGAATGATTTTATTTTCAAAATTAAGACAACTTTAAAAAATTCTAAAGTTCTGAAATGTGTCCAAAGCACTATCTAGTCATGAGACTTATTTAGAAATAATTAATTTAATGGACCCTCTTTAACAAAAAAAATTTTCTTTACATAAATTACCATTGAGATAAAAGTAGGAACGAGAATGTGAATGGTGCCATAGGAAAATACACTTTTACGGGTTAATCAGCATCTCAGTCCCTGCATCAATGCCATACCTTACAGAATTTTCATCTGTCAAAATACTGGGAAATGGCATAAGAGAAAAAATGTTATTTATTTATTTATTTTGTGAGGAAGATCAGCCCTGAGCTAACATCTGTGCTAATTCTCCTCTTTTAGCTGAGGAAGACTGGCTCTGGGCCAACATCTATTGCCAATCCTCCTTCTTTTTTTTTTTTCCCCCAAAGCCCCAGTAGATAGTTGTATGTCATAGTTGCACATCCTTCTAGTTGCTGTATGTGGGACGCGGCCTCAGCATGGCCGGAGAAGCGGTGCGTTGGTGCGCGCCCGGAATCTGAACCCGGGGCCGCCAGCAGCAGAGCGTGCGCACTTAACCCCTAGGCCACCAGGCCAGCCTGAGAAAAAATTTTAAATTCTAATATTTTATTCACATATCCCCTCAGTATTTATAGAAACCATCTATCCAGAATCCGATTATACCCATATAATGGAGTCCTTTATAAGTCTTACCTGAGTAAGACTACAGAAGCAGATCCTCAATTAAGAATCCAAGATCTGAGGCAAATTATTCATAAGTAATGTGTAAAGACCTGTCTTGCTTCAAAAAAGTTTCCCTTTGAATTACAGTACATTCAGAAAGAAGTTCGATATGCATGCCTGAGCACATCAGACCTACTGTATATTTGTTTTTTTTTTTTTTCCTACTGTATATTTGACTCTAAAATTAAGAATAGTCTTGGTAATGAGGGTCTGGCAAGAATCCAGAAGTATTTAAATGCACTCTTAACATTTCAGCAGAAAAAGCTTAACTCATTACATGCCTCAGATCCCATAGGTTCACCTGGGCCACACTAATTATGTAGCTATACTGGAATAATGGAGCTCACACTCACTTGCTGCAGAGGCCTGCAACATAACTTGTACAGAGGAAAATGTAAAATAAAACTTTTGATGAACATTTAAGCATACTGAGTCTTTATTCAGTTTCCTCAGTATAGTCATGCATCACTTAACAACAGGGATACATTCTAAGAAATGCATCAGGTGACTTTGTTGTTATGCAAATATCATAAAGTGTACTTACACAAACCTAGATGGTATAGCCCACTACACACTTAAGCTATATGGTATAGTCTATTGCTCCTAGGCTACAAACCTATACAGCATGTTACTGTGCTGAATACTGTAGCAATTGTAAGACAATGGTAAGTATTTGTGTATCTAAATATATCTAAACATAGAACAGGTACAGAAAAGATATGGTATAAAAGATTAAAAAAAAATGGTACGCTTGTATATATATATACCATTGAATGGAGCTTGCAGGACTGGAAGATGCTCTGGGTGAGTCAGTGAGTGAGTGGTGAGTGAGTGTGAAGGCCTAGGACATCACCGTACACTACTGCAGACTTTTTAAACACTGTACACTTAGGCTACACTAAATTTATTTAAAAATATTTTTCTTTCTTCAATAATAAATTAACTTTAGCATACTGTAACTTTTTTACTTATAAACTTTTTAATAATTTTAACTTTTTGAGGAGAGAAGTCAAGATGGCGGCATAGGCAGACTCAGAACCCACCTCCTCCCACAGACACAGCCAATTTACAACTACTTGTGGAAAAATTACCCCTGAGACAGAACTGAAAACTGGATAATAGGAACTCCTGCAACAAAGGACAATCCTAATTGAGGTGGAAGTGGCAGAAACTCTCCACAAGGGTGTGGAGAGAAAAAACGCCACCTTCACAAGCTGCCAGCTTCACGGCCACCCGGGAGCAGCCCAAAGGTACACAGCCTCCCTGGAGGCGCGGGGCCCTGAGCTGGGGAGCACCCCCGCTGTAGGTGTTTTGTGGACCCAGCACAATCGAGACAAGTGGCATAATATCAGACATTGCCTGCTACTAAAACATTGGGGACTACCCCCAGAAAACCTGGTTCACAAAGAAATTAAAACTGGCTCTTAAAGGGCCTTCGCACAAACTCACCTGTTTCAGAAAGCATCGTAAAGTCACCAGAAAGAAAGGTGCATAGTGCTTTGGTGAAAAGAGACTCACCTGACAGGCCCTGAGTGCATCTCAGTGAGAGGTGAGACCTCTCCAGGGACTGGGACATTGGTGGCGGCCATTGTTGTGGCCTGGTGTGGGCAGGCTGACAGACGCCATTGGAGTTGTCCCTGGGGCCTGCTGGCCTGGGGTCTGCCCCACCCGCTAGAGCACCGATTTAATCCAGCTCAGCCAGGGCAGGCAGCCCACCCTAGAGACTGGCCCCAGCCAACAATAAGCCCTCAGGCAACTTGTGGGCCTGCAGAGATTGGTGACTGGATTCTCTGCAGCCTGGCAACTGAGCCCACTTCAGTGTGGCAGGGCGTGCACAAGGAGCAGGTGGAGAGTGTGGGGCAGTGGTGGAGTGTGTGGGGCTCCAGCCATGGAGAGGCTGGGTCCACTTCGGGAGGTCAGGGTGCACACACGGGGCAGGGCAGTGTTGACTGTGTGTGTGGACCTGTGGGCAGCAGGGCCTGTCAGCTGCAGAAGACTTGTGCTTCTCAAAGACCTACATAGGGGGATTGCCCCACCTTCCAAAGTCTTAAACAATTGGGTGCTCCTGTGCCTGAGGCCAGTCCCACCCAGCTGCAATCCTCAGAGAGCTGACAAGAGGTCTAAAGGCTGAAGGCTTATAGCAATTGTAAGGCCCTGAGCCTAACAACCTGCCACACTGGGGGCCTACTCACTTAAAAGAAATACTGCAACACAAATGTGGTATTAGAACTTGCAGCCAACTGTGCTGGGGCTCACCACACCTGATAAAGAGACTGAAGGGCCCACAACAACTACAAACAGCTGAGCATTACAACAGCTGACCAGGAGCATAACTCGTCCTACCTGGGCGCATACCGAGAGAGCAAACAGGCCACAATAGAAGGACACACGTAGCCCACATAGGGGTCACCCCTGGAACATTGAGAACTGAGGGAAGCACACTGCAGGACTCCTAAGGCATCACTTGTATAAGGTCACCTATCCAAGAGCAGGAGACGTAGCTGACCTACCTAATATATAGACACAAGCACAGGGAAAGAGGCAAAATGGGGAGGCAAAGGAATACATTCCAAGTAAGGGAACAGGAAAAAACTCCAGAAAAGGAACTAAGTGAAACAGAAACAAGCAACCTACCTGACAGAGAGTTCAAACTAAGAGTGTTAAGGATGCTCACTGATGTGGAAAGAAGAATAGATGAACTCAGTGAGAATGTCAACAAAGAAATGGAAGATATAAAAAAGAACCAATCAGAAATGAAGAATACCATACTGGAAATGAAAAATTCACTAGAGGGACTCAAAAGCAGAGTAGAGGATACAGAAGAACGGATCTGTGAGCTGGAAGAAAGACTAGAAGAAATTACCCAAGCTGAACAGGTAAAAGAGAAAAGAATTAAAAAG
Source organism: Ceratotherium simum simum (assembly GCF_057802395.1). Classification (NCBI taxonomy): domain Eukaryota; kingdom Metazoa; phylum Chordata; class Mammalia; order Perissodactyla; family Rhinocerotidae; genus Ceratotherium; species Ceratotherium simum. Next base: position 73,705,572 of record NC_141940.1, on the reverse strand, counting down.
AGTGAGGACAGTCTAAGGGACCGCTGGGACAACATCAAGCGCACTAATATCCATGTTATAGGTGTCCTGGAAGGAGAAGAGCAAGACAAAGGGGCAGAGAATCTATTCCAAGAAATAATAGATGAAAACTTCCCTAACCTAAGGAAGGAAGCAGACATCCAGGTACAGGAAGCACAGAGAGGCCCAAACAAGATAAACCCAAAGAGGCCCACACAAAGACACATCATAATCAAAATGTCCAGAATAAGAGATAAAGAGAGAATCCTAAAAGCTGCCAGAGAAAGACTAGTTACATACAAAGGAAACCCCATAAGGCTATCAGCTGACTTCTCAGCGGAAACCTTACAGGCTAGAAGAGAGTGGCATGATATATTTAAAGTGCTAGAAGGAAAAAACTTACAGCCAAGAATACTCTACCCAGCAAGATTAGCATTCAACATGGAAGGAGAGATCAAAAATTTCCCAGAAAAGAAAAAATTAAAGGAGTTTGTCACCAAGAAACCAGTGCTACAAGAAGTGTTAAAGGGACTGATTTAAGTGGGAAAGAGAAGACCACAAATAGGAAAAAAATTATCTATTTCCATGATAAGAGGGTAATGGATACAAATGCACAAAAAAGAGGTTAGATATGATATCAACAACATAAAATGAGGGAGGAGGGTAGTTAAAGAGCAGAGCTTTCAGACAGAGGTCAAACTAAAGAGACCATCAATTCTGTATAGAAGGAGAAAGGAACAGAAAAGGACTACTAAAACACTGAGAAAAAAAAGTTGAAAAATGGCAGTAAGTACATACCTATCAATAGCTACTTTAAATGTCAATGGACTAAATGCTCCAATTAAAAGGCATAGGGTGGCTGACTGGATAAAACACCAAGACCCATATATATGGTGCATACAAGAGACACACTTCAGACCTGAAGACACTCACAAACTGAAAGTGAAGGGATGGAAAAAGATACTCCATGCAAATGGCAATGAAAAGAAAGCTGGGGTAGCAGTACTCATATCAGATAAAATAAGACTTTAAAACAAAAACTGTAAAGAGAGACAAAGAAGGGCATTACATAATGATCAAGGGAACAATCCAACAAGAGGATATAACACTTGTAAATATCTACACACCCTATGTAGGAGCACCTAAATATATAAAGCAATTATTAAGAGACAAAAAGAGAAATAGACAGTAACACAATAATAGTAGGGGACTTTAAAACTCCACTTACACCAATGGATAGAACATCCAAACATAAGATAAATAAGGAAACATTGGCCTTAAATGACACACTAGAACAGATGGACCTAGTAGATATATACAGAGCATTCCATCCAAAAACCGAAGAATACACGTTCTTTTCAAATGCACATGGAACATTCTCCAGGATTGATCACATACTAGGCCACAAAACAAGTCTCCATAAATTTAAGAAGTTTGAAATAATACCAAGCATCTTTTCAGACCACAATGGTATGAAACTGGAAATCAACTATAGGAAGAAAATCAGAAAAGCCACAAATATGTGAAGATTAAACAAAATGCTACTGAACAACGACTGGGTCAATGAAAAAATCAAAGAAGAAATCAAAAAATACCTGGAGACAAATGAAAATGAAAATACAACATGCCAGAATTTATGGGATACAGCAAAAGCAGTTCTAAGAGGGAAGTTTATAGCAATACAGGCCTATCTCAACAAACAAGAAAAATCTCAAATAAACAAGCTAACAATGCACCTAAAGGAACTGGAAAAAGAAGAACAAACAAAGCCCAAAATCAGTACAAGCGGGAAATAATAAGAATCGGAGCAGAAATAAATGAAATAGAGACTAAAAAAAAATAGAAAAAATAATAAAACCAAGAGCTGGTTCTTTGAAAAGATGAACAAAATTGACAAACCTTTAGCTAGACTCACCAAGAAAAAAAGAGAGAAGGCACAAATAAGTAAAATCAGAAATGAAAGAGGAGAAATTACAACAGACACCTCAGCAATACAAAAGATTATAAGAGAATACTATGAAAAGCTATATGCCAACCAATTCGACAATCTGGAAGAAATGGATAAATTTTTAGAATCATACAACTTTCCAAAACTGGATCAAGAAGAAATAGAGAATTTGAATAGACCAATCACCAGTAAGGAGATCAAAACAGTAATCACAAACCTCCCCAAAAATAAAAGTCCAGGACCAGATGGCTTCCCTGGTGAATTCTATCAAACATTCAAAGAAGACTTAATACCTATCCTTCTCAAACTCTTCCAAAAAATTGAGGAGGTGGGGAAGCTCCCTAACTCATTCTACGAAGCCGACATTACCGTGATACCAAAACCAGACAAGGACAACACAAAAAAAGAAAATTACAGGCCAATATCACTGATGAACATCGATGCAAAAATCCTCAACAAAATACTAGCAAATCGCATACAACATGTTAAAAAGATTATACACCATGATCAAGTGGGATTTATTCCAAGTATGCAGGGATGGTTCAACATTCGCAAATCAATCAACATAATACACCACAAAATAAAATGAAGAATAAAAATCACATGATTATCTCAATAGATGCAGAGAAAGCAGTTGACAAGATACAGCATCCATTTATGATAAAAACTCTGAATAAAATGGGGATAGAAAGAAAGTACCTCAACATAATAAAGGCCATATATGACAAACCCACAGCTAATATCATCCTCAATGGTGAAAAACTGAAAGCTATCCCTCTAAGAACAGGAACCAGACAAGGATGCCCACTCTCACCACTCCTATTTAACATACTACTGGAAGTCTTAGCCAGAGCAATCAGGCAAGAAATAGAAATAAAAGGGATCCAAATTGGAAAGGAAGAAGTGAAACTGTCACTATTTGCAGATGACATGATTTTATATATAGAAAACCCTAAAGAATCCACCAGAAAACTTTTAGAAGTAATAAACGAATACGGTAAAGGTGCAGGATACAAAATCAACATACAAAAATCAGTTGCATTTCTATACACTAACAACGAAGTAGCAGAAAGAGAAATTAAGAATACCATCCCATTTACAATTGCAACCAAAAGGATAAAATACCTAGGAATAAACTTAACCAAAGATGTGAAAGATCTGTAAACCAAAAGCTATAAAACATTGCTGAAAGTAATTGAAGAAGACACAAAGAAATGGAAAGATATTCCGAGCTCTTGGACCGGAAGAATTAACATAGTTAAGATGTCCATACTTCCTAAAGCAATCTATAGATTCAATGCAATCCCTATCAAAGTTCCAACAACATTTTTCACAGAAATAGAACAAAGAATCCTAAAATTTATATGGAACAACAAAAGACCCTGAATAGCTAAAGGAATCCTGAGAAAAAAGAACAAAGCTGGAGGTATCACACTCCCTGATTTCAAAATATACTACAAAGCTATAGTAACCAAAACAGCATGGTACTGACACAAAAGTAGACACACAGATCAATGGAATAGAATCGAAAGTCCAGAAATAAACCCACACATCTATGGACAGCTAATCTTCGACAAAGGAGCCAAGAACATACAATGGAGAAAAGAAAGTCTCTTCAACAAATGGTGTTGGGAAAACTGGATAGCCACATGCAAAAAAATGAAAGTAGACCCTTACCTTACACCATACACAAAAATTACCTCCAAATGGATTAAAGACTTGAATGTAAGACCTGAAACTATGAAACTTCTAGAAGAAAACATAGGCAGTACGCTCTTCCACATCGGTCTTAGCAACATATTTTCAAGCACCATGTCTGACTGGGCAAGAGAAACAATAGAAAAAATAAACAAATGAGACTACGTCAAACTGAAAAGCTTCTGCATAGCAAAGGAAACCGTCAACAAAACGAAAAGAGAACCTAACAATTGGGAGAAGATATTTGCAAACCATACATCTGATAAGGGCTTAATCTCCAAAATATATAAAGAACTCATGCATCTCAACAACAAAAAAACTAACAACCCAATTGAAAAATGGGCAAAAGACCTGAACGGACATTTCCCCAAAGAAGATATGCAGATGGCCAACAGACACATGAAAAGATGTTCAAAATCATTAACTATCAGGGAAATGCAAATCAAAACTACAATGAGATGTCACCTCATGCCCATCAGAATGGCTATAATTAACAAGACAGGAAACAACAAGTGTTGGAGAGGATGTGGAGAGAAGGGAACTCTCATACACTGCTGGTGGGAGTGCAAACTGGTGCAGCCACTATGGAAAACAGTTTGGAGATTCCTCAAAAAATTAAGGATAGAACTACCTTATGATCCAGCTATTCCACTGCTGGGTATTTATCCAAAAAACTTGAAAACACCAGTGCGTAAAGATACATGCACCCCTGTGTTCATTGCAGCGTTATTCACAATAGCCAAGACTTGGAAGCAACCTAAGTGCCCATCAAGGGACGAATGGATAAAGAAGATGTGGTATATATACACAATGGAATACTACTCAGCCATAAGAAACGATGAAATCCAGCCATTTGTGACAACATGGATGGACATTGAGGGTATTATGCAAAGCGAAGTAAGTCACAGGGAGAAGGTCAAATACAGTATGATTTCCTTCATTAAGTAGTAGATAATAACAACAATAAACAGACACATAGAGACAGAGATTGGATTGGTGGTTACCAGAGGGGAAGGGGGGAGGGAGGAGGGTGAAAGGGATAATTCAGCACATGTGTGTGTGGTGAAGGGTTGTAATTAGTATGTGGGTGGTGAACATGATGTAATCTACGCAGAAGTATAATGATGTACACCTGAAATTTATACAATGTTATAAACCAATGTTAGTGCAATAAACAAAAAATTAAAAAAATAAGTAACAAATACCAAAAGTAAAAAAAAAAAAAAAAGAAAGAAGGACATCTCTGGGCAGTGGGATTAAGGGTGATATTTTTTTCTAGTTTCTTCTTTCATTTTCTAAGTTTTTTCTCAGAAACCATAATTACTTGTATAAGAAATTTCATATAAACAAATGTTTTACTATGGTCAAAAAAAAAAAAAAAGAGAGATCGAAAAGGAAACAGAAGACTTGAACAACACTGTAAACCAAGACCTAATAAACATATACAAAACAGTCTACCTAAAACCAGCAGGATATGCATTCTTCTCAGGTACATATGGAACATTCTCCAGAATAGATCATATATTATGCTACAAAACAAGTCTCAATAAATTTTAAAATATTGAAATCATGGGGCCAGCCCCGTGGCTTAGCAGTTAAGTGCGCGTGCTCTGCTGCTGGCGGCCTGGGTTCGGATCCCGGGTGTGCACCGACGTGCCGCTTCTCTGGCCATGCTGGGGCCATGTCCCACATACAGCAGCTGGAAGGATGTGCAACTATGACATACAACTATCTACTGGGGCTTTGGGGGAAAAATAAATAAATAAAAATTATTAATAAAATAAATAAATAAAATAAAATATTGAAATCATACAAAGCATCTTTTCCTACCACAATGGGATGAAACTAGAAAACTGGAAAATTCACAAATACATGGAAATAAAACAACACACTCTTAAACAACCAATGGTTCAAAGAAGAAATCACAAAGGAAATTAGAAAACATTTAGAGATGAATGCCAATGAAAACACAATATACCAAAACTTATGGGATTCAGCAGAGGCAATGCTCAGAGGGAAATTTATAGCTATATATGCCTACACTAAAAAAAGAAGAAAGATCTCAAATCAATAACCTAGAAAAAGAAGAGCAAACTAGGGGCTGGCCCAGTGGCGTAGCAGTTGAGTTCACACGCTCCACTTCAGTGGCCCAGGGTTCGCCAGCTCAGATCCTGGGCGTGGGCCTACACACCACTCATCAAGCCATGCTGAGGCAGCATCCCACGTAGAGCAACTAGAAGGATGTACAACCATGACATACAACTATCTACAGGGGCCTTGGGGAGGAAAAAAAAACAGGAGGAAGATTTGCAACAAATGTTAGCTCAGGGCCAATCTTCCTCCAAAAAAAAAAAAAGAAAGAAAGAAAAGGCACTGAAAACAACCCAAACAAACAATGAGTGTTGGAGAGGTTGTGGAGAAATGGGAACCCTCATTCACTGCTGGTAGGAATGCAAACTGGCACAGCCTCTATGGAAACAGTATGGAGATTCCTCAAAAAAGTAAAAATAGAAATACCCTATGAGCCAGCTATCCCACTACAGGGAATTTATCCAACGAACCTGAAATCAACAATCAAAAGAAGCTTATGCACCCCTATGTTCACTGCATTATTCACTATAGCCAAGAAGTGGAAGCAACCCAAGTGTCCCTCAACTGATGACTGGATCAAGAAGATGTGGTATATATGTACAATGGAATACTATTCCTCCATAAAAAAAGACAAAATTGTCCCATTTGCAACAACACAGATGGACCTGGAGGGTATTATGTTAAGTGAAATAAGCCGGAAAGAGAAAGACAAACACTGCATGATTTCACTCATATGTGGAATATAAACCCACACACGGACAGAGGGAACTGTATGATGGTTACCAGAGGCAAGGGGGCTGGTGGTGGCCACAAGGGGTGAAGGGAGGCATTTATATGGTGACTGACAAACAATAATGTACAACCAAAATTTCACAATGTTATAAACTATTAAGACACCAATAAAAAACAAACAAACAAACAAAAAAACTCCCTCTCAAGAACAGCAAACTAAAACAAAAGCAAGCAGAAGGTTAGGAAATAACAGAAATTAGAGATAAATGAAATAGACAAGAGAAAATCAATAGAATCAATGAAACCAAAAGTTTGTTATTTGTAAGATCAACAAAATTGAGAAAGCTTTAGCTAGACTAAGAATAAAGAGAAAAGGTTCAAATTACTAAAATCATAACTGAAAGTGGAGACATTTCTACAGACCTTACAGAAATAAAAAGGATTATAAGAGATTACTGTGAACATATAGTATGCAACAAATAAGACAACCTTGAAGGAAATGGACAATTCTTAGAAACAAATAAACTACCAGAACTGCCTCAAGAAGAAATAGAAAATCTGAGCAGTTCTATAAGAAGAGATTGAATGGGTAATCAAAAACCTCCTCTGAAAAAAGTCCAGGACCAAATGGATTCACAGGTGAATTCTACCAATCAATTAAAGAAGATTTAACACCAATCCTTCTAAAATTCTTTCAAAAAATAGACTAGGAGGGAACACTTCCTAATTCAGGTTATGAAGTAAGCATTATACTGATACCACAGCCAGATAAAAATACCACAAAATAAGAAAATTACACACAATGTCTGTTATAAATACAGATGCAAAAATCCTCAACAAAACACTAGTTAAAAGAATCCATGAGTATAGAAAAAGGATTATATACTATGTCCAATCGGGATTTATCCCAGGAATGTAAGGGTGGTTCAACACAGGAAAATAAATCAATGTACTACACCACATTAATAGGATGAAGGAAAAAAACCATGTGGTATCTCAACTGATGCAGAAAAAAGTACTTCACAATAACCTACCACTCTTTTTTTTTTTTTTAATTTTTTGTTTATTGCAGTAACATTGGTTTATAACATTGTAAAAATTTCAGGTGTACATCATTGCACTTCTATTTCTGCATGGACTACATCATGTTCACCACCAAAATACTAATTACAACCCATCACCACACACATGTGCCAAATTATCCCTTTCACCCTCCTCCCTCCCCCCTTCCCCTCTGGTAACCACCAATCCACTCTCTGTCCCTATGTGTTTGTTTATTGTTGTTATTATCTACTACTTAATGAAGGAAATCATACGGTATTTGACCTTCTCCCTCTGACTTATTTCACTTTGCATTATACCCTCAATGTCCATCCATGTTGTCACAAATGGCTGGATTTCATCGTTTCTTATGGCTGAGTAGTATTCCATTGTGTATATATACCACAGCTTCTTTATCCATTCGTCCCTTGATGGGCACTTAGGTTGCTTCCAAGTCTTGGCTATTGTGAATAACGCTGCAATGAACACAGGGGTGCATGTACCTTTGCAAATTGGTGTTTTCAAGTTCTTTGGATAAATACCCAGCAGTGGAATAGCTGGATCATATGGTAGTTCTATCCTTGATTGTTTGAGGAATCTCCATACTGTTTTCCATAGTGGCTGCACCAGTTTGCACTCCCACCAGCAGTGTATGAGAGTTCCCTTTTCTCCACATCCTCTCCAACACATATTGTTTCCTGTCTTGTTAATTATAGCCATTCTGACAGGCGTGAGGTGATATCTCATTGTAGTTTTGATTTGCATTTCCCGGATAGTTAGTGATTTTGAACATCTTTTCATGTGTCTGTTGGCCATCTGTATATCTTCTTTGGAGAAATGTCTGTTCAGGTCTTTTGCCCATTTTTTAATTGGGTTGTTAGTTTTTTTGTTGTTGAGATGCATGAGTTCTTTATATATTTTGGAGATGAAGCCCTTATCAGATGTATGGTTTGCAAATATCTTCTCCCAATTGTTAGGTTGTCTTTTCGTTTTGTTGATGGTTTCCTTTGCTGTGCAGAAGCTTTTTAGTTTGATGTAGTCCCATTTGTTTATTTTTTCTATTGTTTCTCTTGCCCGGTCAGATGTGGTGTTAAAAAGATGTTGCTAAGACCGATGTGGAAGAGCGTACTGCCTATGTTTTCTTCTAGAAGTTTCATAGTTAATTCTTTCAAAAAATAGACTAGGAGGGAACACTTCCTAATTCAGGTTATGAAGTAAGCATTATACTGATACCACAGCCAGATAAAAATACCACAAAATAAGAAAATTACACACAATGTCTGTTATAAATACAGATGCAAAAATCCTCAACAAAACACTAGTTAACAGAATCCATGAGTATAGAAAAAGGATTATATACTATGTCCAATCGGGATTTATCCCAGGAATGTAAGGGTGGTTCAACACAGGAAAATAAATCAATGTACTACACCACATTAATAGGATGAAGGGAAAAAACCATGTGGTATCTCAACTGATGCAGAAAAAAGCACTTCACAATAACCTACCACTCTTTCATGAAAAAAACTCTCAACAAACTAGAAATAAAAGAGAACTTCATCAACCTGATAAAGGGTGTTTATGGAAAATCCTCAGCTAACATCATACTCAACGGTAAAAGACTGAAACTTTTCCCCCTAAGATCAAGAACAAGACAAGGATGCCTGGCTCCACCACTTCATTCAACACTGTACTGGAAGTCCTAACCAGCGGATTTACAAATAAAGAAAAGAAAGACAAATAAAAGTAATCCAGATTGTAAGGAAAGAAGTAAAACTATCTCTATTCACAGGTGGCATATCTCAAACATAGAAAATGCTAAGGAATCCACAAAAGAAGACCTACTAGAATAAATGAATTTAGCAAAGTTGCAGGATACAAAATCAACACACAAAAATCAGTTATATTTCTATATAATGGTAATGAACAGGTGCTGGCCAGGGGCCCAAGCGGTTAAGTGCACGTTCTCCACTGCGGCGGCCCGGCGTTTGCCAGTTCGGATCCCAGGCACACACTGACGCACTGCTTCTCAAGCCATGCTGTGGTGGTGTCCCATATAAAGTGGAGGAAGATGGGCATGGATGTTAGCCCAGGGCCAGTCTTCCTCAGCAAAAAGAGGAGGATTAGCAGATGTTAGCTCAGGGCTGATCTTCCTCACACAAAAAAAAGTAATGAACGACCTGAAAAGTAAGAAAACAATTTACCAGGCTATACCATTAGAATTTGTGTATTTTTCTCTATATACGTTATGCATCAATAAAAATTTACTTAAAAAATCATGGGCTACACCTACAGCAGCATTTAGAGGAAAATGTATTAAATATATTATATAATAAATATATTTTAAGATTTTAAGAAGATCACTGTAAATTAATAAGCTAAGGTACCATCTCAAGGAGATAGAAAAAGAACTGCAAGATAAATACAAAGAAAGTATAAGCAACTAGAAGGATGTGCAGCTACGACATACAACTATCCACTGGGGCTTTGGGGGGAAAAAATAAAATAAATAAAATCTTTAAAAAAAAAAAAAAAAAAAAAAAAGAAAGTATAAAGAAGAACAGAACATAGTAGCAGAAATTGCTGAAATATAAAGCAAACATACAACAGAGATGTACAAAGCCAAAACTTTGTTCTTTCAAAATATTAATAAAATGGACAAACCTCCGGCAAGACAAACAAGGAAGAAAAAGAGAGAAGGAAAGCCAAAGTTACCAAGAGAATATTTGAACAACTCTATGCTAATAAAGTCGAAAATTTACACAACATAAATGCATTCCTAGAAAAATATAATTTACCAAAACTGAGTACATAAGAACTAGAAATATCTGAATAATACTATAACTATTAATGTAATTAATCAATAGTCTAAAATCTTCCCACAAAAACACAAATCCCAGATAGCTTTACATTTTAGGGGAGAAATAATTCAAGTCTAACAAACTTTTCTAGAGACCAGGAGAAAAAAAGAACACTGCAATTTATTTTATGAGGCTAGCATAACCTTCATATCAAAACCTAACAAAGACAAAATGAGAAAGAAAAATTAGAGCCCAATTTCACTCATGAAGACTGATGCAAATATCCTCAACAAATACTAACAAACCAAATCTAGTAAAATAGAAAAAGAATAAGATCACGACTGAGTTGGGTTTTTCCCAGGAAAGCAAGGTTGGTTTAACACTAGAAAATCCATTAATCAGCACATTAATGACACAAAGGAGAAAAAAAATCATATGAACATCTTAACAAAACAAAACAGAAAACCTCTTAGCAAATGAGCCACAGAAGGGGATTTCTTTGATTTGATGTACAGTATCTGTACTGGGTCGAATGTCTCCCCAAAATTCATGCCCACCCCAGAACCTCAGAATGTGACCTGATGTAGAAATAGTCTTTGTAGATGTAATCAAGTTAGATGAGGCCATACTGGATAGGGTGACCTTTAATCCAACGACTGGGGTCCTTATAAGAAGAGGGAAATTGGGCACAGACACAGAGAAGAGAATGCCATGTGAAGACAGAGCACACACAGGGAGAATGCCATGTGATGACAGAGACAGAGATTGGAGTGATGCATTTACAAACCAAGGAAAGTCAAGGATTGCTGGCAAACATCAGAAGCTAGGAAGAGACAAGGAAGGATCCTCTACTAGAGACTTCAGAGAGAGCATGGCCTTGCTGACAACTTGATTTTGGACTTCTAACCTCCAAAAGAATAAATTTTCATTGAAAGAATAAATTTCTGTTGTTTTAAGGCATCTAGTTTGTGGCCCTTGGTTACAGCAGCCCTAGGAAACTAATACAGTATCTATATTTATATTAAAAAAAAAAACAACAAAAAACACCCTAAAGCAAATATCATACTTAGCGGTAATCTAGGGTAACTTTCCCTTTTAGATCAGGAACACTGCTGTTATTCAACATGGTACTGGAAGTGTTAGCCGACACCATAAGGCAAGAAATATGTAAGGCACAAGGATTAGAAAGGAAGAAACAAAATCACCGTTAGTCACAGTTGATATAATTGGATACGTAGAAAACCCAAAAGAATTTGTAAGTAAATTATCACAATTACTAAGTGAGTTTCGAAAGGTAGCTGTATTTTAAAAAGCTAAAAGAAAAATAAACTATATGGAAGGGTTCTGGAAATATGGTGGTGGTGGCAATATAGTTTCTCAAATTCTCTGAATCCCCACATGAAAACAGACTGAGCGTGTAGATGGCAAACCAAAAACCAATAGACAACATTTACAACAAAACCGGATGACAAAGTATCCCCATGAATTTCAAAATACAAATGGGTGGTGACAAAACACCAACAGCTACAAGACCTGCATTGTATTAGCATCTGTACAGGATGAAGAAAAAAAGAAGGTAATATGGAAGTGTCGAATGGACTATATAAAAGGAGAACTTCAAAATAGCTAATAGAAATTCATTGAAAAGGATGATTGGGAAATTTGAGAACAGCAGTTGAAATTGGAAGGGAATTTACCTTCTCCGTTATTGAGCGAGTTCAAGGGCCTCATAGCATAAATGGACTAAAGAAGCTGGAGCAGTCTAGCCCCTATGGACCCTCAAACTCGACAGGCTCCACATTGAGGAAAAACTGCTGCGAGTACAATCAAAATTAAACAGGACAGAGACAATAGAGATGAAAGAAAGAAAAGGTATGTGCTGTCCAATAGCACTTCTGTGATGATGGAAATGTTCTATATTTGGGGCATTCAATACAGTAGCCACTAGCCACATGTAGCTATTTAGCATTTGAAATGTGACTAGTACAACTGAAGAACTGAATTTTTATAATTTTAACTAATTTAAATTTAAATGTACATAGCCACATGTGGCTAGTGGCTATCATATTGGATAGTGCAAGTCTACACCAAAAACGAAGGGTGCAGGGGGAGCGAAGCCAGGAAATCTCAGAAAGCAAGCTGCCTCATTTTTAAACACTACAAACACACACACACACACACACACACACACACACACACACACACACAGAAAAAGGAGCTCTGTGAAGTTAGTAACACTTTCCAAAACCCCACCAGGTGTTTTTTAAACACCTAGAAAGCTGTTTAAAAAAAGAGAGAATAAATAGCATAAAAACATCCCCACAGAAAAATGAAAGCATGCCAGAAAAGTGTGCCCACAAAACAGGTCAAAACTCTAACCAACTATTTCAAAATGAGCTAAAAGACATTAAGAATATTATACAGGATATGAAAGAATGGCATATATCACAATTAGAAAAACTCAGAAATGAGGTGCTAGATCTCAGGAAAAAATTAGAAAGAAAAGAAATAAATCATTTCAGAAATGAAGACTGACAAGAAGAAATATAAGAATAAATAAATACAGCCAATAATGCCATAAGAGAATAGAAGGCAAAAAGAAGAAAAACTTTAAAGAGGTAATAAAGATTATGTATATTTTACCACAATAAAAGATAAACATTAAAAAAAAAGAAACGAAGATAACCAAACTGATCTACAGATTCAATGCAATCCCTGTGAAAATCCCAATGGCGATTCTTTGTATAAACAGAGAAACCCATCCTAAAATTAAGAAGTAATCTCAAGGGACTCGGAGTAGCCAAAAACAATCTTGGAAAAAAAGAACAAAGTTGGTGGACTCATAATTCCTAATTTCAAAATATACTACAAAGCTACAGTAATCAAAAGAGTGTGGTATTGGTGTAAGGACAGACATATAGACTAGTGAAATAGAATAGAAAGCTCAGAAATAAACCCACACATATACGGCCAAATGACTTTCGACTAGTGTGCCAAGACCACTCAATGGAAAAGGGACAGTCTTTTGAACAAACAATGCTGGAAAACAGGATACCCACATGCAAAAGAATGAAGTCGGACCCTTATCTTACTCTATACACAAAAATTAACTCAAAGTGGATCAGGGAGTGAGGTTAATATGGCAGCATAGGAGGGATCTGACCTCACCGCCTCCCACAGATGCAACAAATTTACAACTACTCTTGGAACAACTACCCCTGAGAGAGAAGTGAAAACTGGATAAAAAGAATCCCCGCAACAAGGGACAGTCCTGACTGAGGTGGAAGAGGCAGAAATTCCTTTCTGGAGAGAAAAAAGCCACCTTTGCAAGCTGCAGCGCTACATGGCCACGCGGGAGCAATCCAAAGTTATGAAGCCTTCCCTGGAGGAGTGTGGGACCTGAGCAGGGGAGCATTACTGCTATAAGCATGCTTTGGACACAGCACAACTGAGACGAGTGTCATAATATCTGTCATTGCTGGCTACCAACAACATCGCCCAGAAAAGCTATCAGACATAACAGAAAAAAATCCAGAGCTTCAGGGCCCAGGCACAAATTCATCCGTTTTAAAAAGCAACCTGGGGGGAGGGAGGAGGGTGAAAGGGATAATTCGGTACATATGTGTGGTGATGGGTTGTAATTAGTATTTTGGTGGTGAACATGATGTAATCTATGCAGAAATAGAAGTACAATGATGTGCACCTGAAATTTTTACAATGTTATAAACCAATGTTACTGCAATAAACAAAAAATTAAAAAAATAAAAAATAAAAAAATAAAAAGTAAAAAGCAACCTAAAATCGGCAGAAAGAAAGGTGCACAGTCCTTTGGTGAAAAGAGACTCACCTGATAGGCTCCAGGTGCATCTCAGTGAGAGGTGAGACACCTCTAGGGACTGAGACATTGGGGCAGCTGTTATTGTCACCTAGTATGGGCGGGCTGACACAGACACTGGCAGTGTACTTCTCCTGGCCTGTTAGCCCATGGTCTGCCCCACCCACCAGAGCACCAATTTTTTTTTTCTTTACTTTTAAATTTTTGTTTGCTTGTTTGTTTGTTTGTTTTATTGATGTTTTAATGGTTTTTAACATTGTGAAATTTTGGGTTGTGCATTTTTGTTTGTCCATCACCATATATATGACTCCCTTCACCCCTCGTGCCCACCCCCCACCCGCCACCCCCACCGCCCCTGGTAACCACAGTACAGTTTTCAGAGCACCAATTTTATCCAGTTTAGCCAGAGCAGGCAGCCCACCCTGGAGACTCGCCCCACCCAACAGCAAGACCTCGGGCAACTTGTGGGCCTGAACAGGTTCAGTGCCTGGATCCTCTGCAGCCATGTTAGTGGGTCCAACTCTGTAGGACAGGGCATGCATGAGGAACAGGTGGAGTGTCTGGGGTGTTGGCAGAGTGTGTGGGGCCTCAGCAGTGGGGCGAATGGGTCCACTTCAGGGGGTCACAGTGCATACATGGGGCAGGACTGTGTTCACGATGTGTGTGGCACTGTGGGCAGTGGGGCTTGTCAGCTGCAGGAGACTTGTGCTTCTCAAACAGCAACATAGGGAATCAGCCCAACCTTCCAAAGCCTGAAACCATAGGGTGCTGCCAAGCCTAGGGCCAGCCCCACTAAGCTGCAATCCTGAGAAAGGTGACAAGAACCTTGTAGGCTGGAGGCCTACAGCAATTGTAAGCCCCTAAGCCTAGCAAGCAGCCATGCTGGGGGCCTATTCACTTAAGGGAAAAACTGCAACAGGAATGTGCTATTAGACCTTGCAGCCAACTTTGCTGGGCTTCCCACACCCAATAAAGTGACTGAAGGGCTATAGCAGCCACATGCAGCTGAGCATTACAACCAGCCAGCCAAGGAGACAGCCCACCCTCCCTGGGCACCTGTAGCACGAGAAACCCTGCCACAACAGAAGGACACATGTAGCCCACACAGGGGTCACTCTTGGAACATTTGCAACAGGTGACAAGAGGGAAGCACACTGCTGGGCCTCATGAGGCATCTCATACATAAGGCCACCTCTCCAAGATCAGGAGACATAGCTGACCTACCAAAGACACAGATATAAGCACAGAGAAAGAGGCAAAACGAAGAGGCAAAGGAATACGTTCCAAATAAGGGAAAAAGACAAAACTCCAAAAAAACAACTAAATGAAACAAAAATGAGCAACCTACATGACAAAGAGTTCAAACAAAAAGTCATAAGGATGCTCACTGACCTTGGGAGAAGAATGGATGAACTCAGTGAGAACGTCAAAAAAGATTTGGAAAATATAAAAAAGAACCAATCAGAAATGAACAATACAATACTGGAAATGAAAAATTAACTAGAAGGACTCGAAAGCAGAGTAGATGATACAGAAGAACGGATCAGTGAGCTGGATGAAAGACTAGAGGAAATCACCCAAGCTGAATAGATAAAAGAAAGAAGAATTTAAAAGAGTGGGGACAGTCCAAGGGACCTCTGGGACAACATAAACCACACTAACATCCATATTATAGGTGTCCAAGAAGGAGAAGAGAGAGACAGAGGGGCAGAGAATCTATTTGGAGAAATAATAGCTGAAGACTTTCCTAACCGAAGGAAGGAAACAGACATCCAGGTACAGGAAGCACAGAGAGCACGAAACAAGATAAACCCAAAGAGGCCCACAACAAGACACATCATAATTAAAATGTCAAGAATTAAAGATAAAGAGAGAATCTTAAAAGCCACAAGAGAAAGGCAACAAGGTAACTACAAAGGAAACCCCATAAGGCTACCACTTGACTTCTCAGCAGAAACCTTACAGGCTAGACGAGAGTGGTACGATATATTTAAAGTGCTGAAAGGAAAAAACCTACAGCCAAGAATACTCTACCCAGCAAGGTTATCATTCAGAATGGAAGGAGGGATAAAGAGCTTCCCAGACAAGCAAAACTTAAAGGAGTTTACTATCAAGAAAACAGTCATATAAGATATGCTAAAGGGACTTACTTAAGAGGGAAAAAGAAGACCACAAATAGGAATAAGAAAATTCTGAAAGAAAACCGCAATAAAATCACTGCTAAGGCCAAAATACAGTAAAGGTAGCAGATCCACCACCTATGAAGATAACATGAAGGTCAAAAGACAAAAGTACTAAAATTAAGTATTTCCATGATAAGAGGGTAATGGACACACAAACACAAAAAAAGAGGTTAGATATGAGAATAAAAACATAAAACATGGGAGGCAGGGAGTAAAGAGTAGAGCTTTTAAAAAGAGGTCACACTAAAGAGACCATCAATTCAATATAGATTGCTATATATGTAGGTTATTATATATGAACCTCATGGTGATCACAAACATGAAACCTATAATAAATATACCAAAAACTAAGAGAAAGGAATCCAGACATAATACTAAAGAAATCCATCAAAACACAAGGGAAGAGAGCAAGAGAAGAAAAAAGGAAAAGAGAAGAACTACTAAAACACCCAGAAAAAAAGTAACAAAATGGCAATAAGTACATACTTATCAATAGCTACTTTAAATGTCAATGGACTAAATACTCCAATCAAAAGCCATAGGGTAGTTGATTGGATGAAAAAATAAGACCCATATATATGCTGCATACAAGAGACACACTTCAGACCTAAACACATCACAAACTGAAAGTGAAGGGATGGAAAAAGCACTCCACGCAAATGGCAATGCAAAGAAAGCTGGGGTAGCAATACTCAGATCAGACAAAATAGACTTTAAAACAAAAATTGTAACAAGAGACAAAGAAGGGCACTACATAATCATCAAGAGGACATAACACTTGTAATCCAACAAGAGGATATAACACTTGTAAATATCTATGCACCCAACATAGGAGCACCTAAATATATAAAGCAATTATTAACAGACATAAAAGGAGAAATAGACAGTAACACAATAATAGTAGGGGACTTTAACACTCCACTTACACCAATGCATAGATCATCCAAACAGAAGATGAACAAGAGAACATCAGCCTTAAATGACACATGTGACACATATGTTCTGTATATATATACAGAACATTCCACCCAAAAACCGAAGTATACACATTCTTTTCAAATGGACATGGAACATTCTCCAGGACTGATCACATATTAGGCCACAAAACAAGTCTCAATAAATTTAAGAAGACTGAAATAATACCAAGCGTCTTCTCTGAACACAACAGCAAGAAACTGGAAATCAACTAGAGGACGAAAATCAGAAAAGCTAGAAATATATGGAGATTAAAAAAAATGTTACTGAACAATGATTGGGTCAATGAGGAAATCAAAGGAGAAATCAAAAAGTACCTGGAGACAAATGAAAATGAAAACACAACATGCAAGAATTTATGGGATACAGCAAAAGTAGTTCTAAGAGAGAAGTTTATAGCAATACAGGGCTACCTCAACAAACAAGAAAAATCTCAAATAAACAATCTAACAGTGCACCTAAAGGAACTGGAAAAAGAAGAACAAAGAAAGTGCAAAATCAGCAGAAGAAAGGAAATGTAAAAATCAGAGCAGAAATAAATGAAATAGAGACTAAAAAAAAATATAGAAAAAAAATCAATGAAACCAAGAGCTGGTTCTTTGAAAAGATAAACAAAGTTGACAAGTCTTTAGCTAGACTCACCAAGAAAAAAAAGAGAGAAGGCTCAAATTAATAAGATAAGAAATGAAAGAGGAGAAATTACAACACATAAATACAAAAGATTATAAGAGAATACTACAAAAAGCTCTACACCAACAAATTGGATAATCTAGAAAAAATGGATAAATTCTTAGAATCATACAGCCATCCAAAACTGAATCAAGAAGAAATAGAGAATTTGAATAGACAAATCACTAGTAAGGAGATCGAAACAGGAATCAAAAATCTCCCAAAAAATAAAAGTCTAGGACCAGACAGCTTCCCCGGTGAAATTCTACCAAACATTCAAAGAAGGCTTAATACCTATCCTTCTCAAACTCTTCCAAAAACTTGAAGAGGAGGGAAAGCTTCCTAACTCATTCTATGAGGCCAAAATTACCCTGATATCAAAAGCAGACAAGGAAAACGCAAAAAAAGAAAATAACAGGCCAATGTCACTGATGAACATCGATGCAAAAATCTTCAACAAAATACAAGTGAATCAAATACAACAATACATTAAAAAGATCATACACCTTGATCAAGTGGAATTTATTCCATGGTTGCAGGGATGGTTCAACATCCACAAACCAATCAACGTGATACACCACATTGACAAAATGAAGAATAAAAATCACATGATCATATCAATAGATGCAGAGAAAGCATTTGACAAGATACAGCATCCATTTATGATAAAAACTCTGAACAAAATAGGTACGGAAGGAAAGTACCTCAATATAATAAAGGCCATATATGGCAAATCCACAGCTAATATCATCCTCAATAGTGAAAAACTGAAAGCTATCCCCCTAAGAAAAGGAACCAGACAAGGATGTCCACTTTCACCACCCCTATTTAACATAGCATTGGAAGTCCTAGCCAGAGCAATCAGGTAAGAAAAAGAAATAAAAGGGATCCAAATAGGAGAGGAAGAAGTGAAACTGTCAGTTTTTGTAGATGACATGATTTTATGTATAGAAAACTCTAAAGGATCCACCAAAAAACTTTTAGAAATAAGAAATGAGTACAGTAAAGTTGCAGGATACAAAATCAACATACAAAAATCAGTTGCATTTCTATACACTAACAACCAAGTAGTAGAAAGAGAAATTAAGAATACAATCCCATTTACAATTGCAACAAAAAGAATAAAATACCTAGGAACAAACTTAACCAAAGAGGTGAAAGATCTGTACACTGAAAATTATAAAACATTGTTGAAAGAAATGGAAGAAGACACAAAGAAATGGAAAGATATTCTGTGCTCTTGGATTGGAAGAATAAACATTGTTAAAATGTCCATACTTCCTAAAGCAATCTATAAATTCAATGCAAACCCCATCCAAGTCCCAACAACATTTTTCACAGAAATAGAACAAAGAATCCTAAAATTTATATGGAACAACAAAAGAACCTGAATAGCCAAAGGAATCCTGAGAAAAAAGAACAAAGCTGGAGGTATCACACTCCCTGATTTCAAAACATACTTCAAAGCTATAGTAACCAAAACAGCATAGTACTAGCACAAAAACAGACACACAGATCAATGGAACAGAATCGAGAGCCCAGAAATAAACCCACACATCTGGACAGGTAATTTTCAACAAAGGAGCCAAGAATATACAATTGAGAAAAGAAAGTTTCTTCAAGAAATGGTGGGAAAACTGGACAGTCAAATGAAAAAGAATGAAAGTAGACCAGTATCTTACACCACACACAAAAATTAACTCAAAAGGGATTAAAGACTTCAATGTAAGACCTAAAACCATAAAACTACTAGAAGACAACATAGGCAGTACGCTTTTCGACGTCAGTCTTACAGACATATTTTCAAGTACCATGTCTGACTGGGCAAGGGAAACAACAGAAAAAATAAACAAATGGGACTACATCAAACTAAGAAGCTTCTGCACTGCAAAGGAAACCATCAACAAAACGAAAAGACAACATAAAAATCAGGAGAAGATATTTGCAAACCATGTATCTGATAAGGGGTTAATCTCCAAAATATATAAAGAACTCATACATCTCAACAACAAAAAAACTAACAATCCAATTAAAAAATGAGCAGGGGCCGGCCCGGCAGCATAGCGGTTAAGTTTGTGCGCTCCGCTTCAGCAGTCCAGGATTCACAGGATCGGATCCTGGGCACGGACCAATGCACCACTCATCAAGACATGTTGTGGAGGCATCCCATATACAAAATAGGGGAAGATGGGCACAGATGTTAGCTCATGGCCAAGCTTCCCCACAAAAAAAAAAAAAAATGGCCAAAAGATCTGAACAGACATTTCTCCAAAGAAGATATATAGATGGCCAACAGGCACACGAAAAGATGGTCAACATCATTAACTAACAGGGAAACGCAAATGAAAACTACAATGAGATATCACCTCACGCCCGTCAGAATGGCTATAATTAACAAGACAGGAAACAACATGTGTTGGAGAGGATGTGGAGAGAGGGGAACTCTCATACACTGCTGGTGGGAGTGCAAACTGGTGCAGCCACTATGGAAAACAGTATGGAGATTCCTCAAAAAATTAAGAATAGAACTACCATACGATCCAGCTATTCCACTGCTGGGTATTTATCCAAACAATGTGAAAACACCAATGCATAAAGATACATGCACCCCCGTGTTCATTGCAGCATTATTCACAACAGCCAAGACTTGGAAGCAACCTAAGTGCCCATAAAGGACAAATGGATAAAGAAGATGTGGTATATATACACAATGGAATACTACTCAGCCATAAGAAACGATTAAATCTGGCCTTTTGTGACAACATGGATGGACCTTGAGGGTATTATGCTAAGAGAAATAGTCAGAGGGAGAAAGTCAAATACCATATGATCTCACTCATAAGTAGAAGATAAAAACAACAACAAGCAATCACATAGAGGCAGATATTGGATTGGTAGTTACCAGAGGGGAAAGTGGGAGGGAGGGGGGTGAAAGGGATGATTAGGCACATGTCCGTGGTGATTGATTATAATTAGTCTTTGGGTGGTGAACATGATGTAATCTATACAGAAATGGAAGTATACTAACAACCAAGTAGTAGAAAGACAATAAAATAAATAAAATAAAAATGGGCAAAGGATTGAATACACATTTCTTCAAAGAACAGAATAGCCATACAAATGGTGAAAAGACGTTAATCATCAGTCATTAGAGAAATGCAAATCAAAACCACAAGATACTGTTTCACACCCACTAGGATGCCGTTAATAATAAAATAAATTGGAAAGTGAGAAGCACTGGTAAGGATGTGGAGAAATTGGAACCCCCATAGGTTGCTGATGGGAATGCAAAATGGTACAGCCAATGTGGAACATAGTTTGATGCTTCATAAAAAAATTTAATGTAGAATTACTATATAACCCAGCAATTTCAGTCCAAGGTATATATCCAAAAGAATTGAAAACAGGTACTCAAATACTTGTACTTGAATTTCATAACAGCACTATTCACAATAGTCAAAAGGTGGAAACAAAACAAAGGTCCATCAACTGATGTATGGATAAAGAAATTGTCCTATATCCCTACAAAGGAACATTATTCAGCCACAAAAAGGTAAATCCATAGATACAGAATGCAGACTGGTGTTGCCAGATTCTGGTGTAAAGTGGTAAATGGGGAGTGACTGCTTAACGGTACGGGGTTTTACTTTGGAGTGATAAAAATGTTTTGGAACTAGACAGAAGTATAACAAAAGCATAACATTTTGAATGTACTAAATGCCACTGAACTTTTCACTTTAAAATGGTTAATTTTATAATATGTGAATTCCACCTCAATAAAAACGTTTAAAAAATCACTTGTGCATGAATGTTTATAGCAGCATTATCCATAATAGCAGAGGCAATAACCCAAAATCCATCAACTGATGAATGGATAAACAAAATGTGGTATATCCATACCAAGGAATATTATAATAGGTAACTCCATAGAGAGAGAAAGCAGATTAATGTTTTCCAGGGACTGGGAAGAGGGGGGAATGAGGAGTGACTGTTTAATGGGTATGGCCTTTCCTTTGGGATGATGAAAATGTTTTGGAACTAGACAAAGGTGATGGTTGCACAATATTGTGAATATACTAAATACCACTGAATTGTACGCACACTTTAAAATGGTTAATTTTATGTTACAGGAATTTTACCTCAATAAAAATAAAAGATATTGCAGGAAAAAAGAATCAAAAAGGCATCAAATTTATCAATAGTAACATCAGAAGCTAGAAGACAATGTAATCAAAGCTTTAAAATTATTTCTAACCTATAATTCTATACCCAGTCAAACTATAAATTAAATGTGATGGTAAAATAAAAATATGTTTAAACATGCAAAGTGTTTAAATTAATTTATATCCCATGCAACTTTTCTCAGGAAGCTACTGGAGGATAAGCCCCACAAAAAATGAGGGTGTAAAATCACACAAAAAAGACATAGGAATATAGAAACAGGGATCCAAACTAAGAGAGAGCTGAAGGGAATTCCCAAGCTAATGGAGGAGGATGATCTCAAACAATGCATAACATGCCTAGAGAGCATCCTGTCCAGATTAGAGCAGATCAGAAACTATGGGAGAGATTCCTTCAAGCAAATGAAACTGGTTTAAAAAAACTAAAATATTTTAACATATTGAAGAGAAATTTACATAATTAAGGGAGAAATAATATTGGGGAAGAGATAGTATTGAGTACATGTAATACTAATTGATTGGGAAAACCAATACAATTATTAACTCCAGGGAAAACAAAATGTTGTGCATGAAATAACAAGTAATCATAGTACCCTATATGGTTCAACTACCAATAGCATTTACTTAAGCATAGCAGTGTAAACACTGAATATTAATCTAACCAAAATTATGGCATAACTATATAGAGATGATGGAGTAACAGGAAGTGGGTATATGTGTGGTGGGGGTAGGGGGATGCTGAAAAGGATTTAAATTCATCTTCTAAAGTGGGAAGTCAATAGATGATATCTAAAACTAAAAAATCAAGAAGTAGTAGTATAAGAACACTGTTTAGAGAGATGGAGGTAATACCAAAAGAACCAGCTAAAATAACTGAAAGTAGCTGTTCTTTTGCAAGATAAAAAAAGGGGGAGTGTGGGACTGGTAATTTTGTAACAAGATTTGTAGAGTTATTTTTCTCTTTAAACTATGTGCATATATACAGCAATAAAATATAAAAATTACATGTAAAAAGTAGATATAAAAAGTAAACCACACACATTTAAAAATAACAAGGATAGCCTCAACTAAAAATAAACATTGATATTTGTTAGAAGCATTCATGTTCTACATGGCTATATAAAGAGCCTCACTGCAGCCAAGAACATGAACAAGTTTGACCAAGCTTTCCATATGGTGTAGGTATTTAGTTAAAAAGTATATAACTCACTTAAAATTTAATGAAACGTGCCATTATAAAGATTCCAATGAGTCATTTTTAAGGCTGAAATGATTTTGAGTTTGGAATGAAAGTTGATACCCTTAAGTGAGTTACACTCTCCCAGATAAACAAAGCAGTGGGTGGAAAGTGTCAGAGAAAGCAATTATATCCCAGCTAGCCATAACAGGCAGAAAACTGAATTTTACTTTCAGAGGAATAATTCATTTATGCACCATGAAATTAGATTTTACTACAGAGAGAGATGTACAAAATCTCACATATATGTTTCAAATATTTGGCTACAAAATGGTACGTTTAAATAGGCAAAAGAGAATAAAATCATGGTAATAAAGTCTAGGCAGCCTAGACTTCATTTAAAAGCTTTGTGCCTCTACAGAGCAGCAATGAAATCTAGCTGAATCTTGAATTAATTACTTCAAAAGGTTTCAGAAACCAATTGGTCATTTTCCTTGTGTAAATGAAAAGTTTCACAATGAAGTAAAACTCTATATTGAAAATAAATTCCAGAGCAAACTAAAAATAGAAATGAAAGATAAAAGTAAGCCAAACCTCTGCGTTCATTGCAGCGTTACTCACAATAGCCAAGACTTGGAAGCAACCTAAGTGCCCATCAAGGGACGAATGGATAAAGAAGATGTGGTATATATACACAATGGAATACTACTCAGCCATAAGAAATGATGAAATCCAGCCATTTGTGACAACATGGATGGACATTGAGGGTATTACGCAAAGTGAAATAAGTCAGAGGGAGAAGGTCAAATACCGTATGATTTCCTTCATTAAGTAGTAGATAACAACAACAATAAACAAACACATAGAGACAGAGATTGGATTGGTGGTTACCAGAGGGGAAGGGGGGAGGGAGGAGGGCGAAAGGGATAATTCGACACATGTGTGTGGTGATGGGTTATAATTAGTATTTGGGTGGTGAACATGATGTAATCTATGCAGAAATAGAAGTATAATGATGTACACCTGAAATTTATACAATGTTATAAACCAATGTTACTGCAATAAACAAAAAGTTAAAAAAAAAAAAGTAAGCCAAATACATAAATCAACTAATGAAAATGAAATTCTGATTAAAGTTTCAAGCTTTGAGGAGAAATAGGTAAAGAATTAAATGAACAATCTGCTAACAGAGATTTCTGCTATAAAAAACACACATATAGAAACACATACACTCTGGGCTATGGCCCAGGGCTTCTCTAAATTGAAGACTAGGAATTTTTGTACTGAAGGGACATTTGAGACCATGTTGTCATACACCCATTTTACAGATGAGGACACTGATTTTCAGAGCAGCGAAGTGTCTCACCACTAGCCACACTAGCAAGTAGCTTCTTCTACAATGCTGTACATAGATCACGAACCTTGTTTTAAGTAATTACAAGAGTCTCAAATATCAAAGAAAGAGTCTCTATGTTCTACTTACCAAGGTAGGTCAGTATATGCAAACATTTTTTTAAATAAATGCTCAAATTGGAAGAATTTTCTAACTCTCACTAAACAAAGTTCAGTTAAACAAAATATCACAATGTCCCAATTATTCCAGTTAATTGATTTTCCACTATGCACCTACAGAAGCTGGACACTAAACCAATTATTTCCAACCATTTAATTATTTGATTTCAAAACACCTCCATCAAGCTCCTAGAAGTACTGTGTGGCATACATTTACTTTAAAATAGAAGCTAATTAAGTTTAACTTGCTTTAGAATAGGTTTCTTGGGTTTTGGTTTTTTAGAACTTCATAAAATCCTCTTCTAAGGACTAGAGACATGTTAACGTCAAGTTGGCCATGCCTGGTACATAGTTTTTGGTATTTTCTCTTCTCTGTAACAGTAGCCACCTGAATTACAGGGCTTTTAGGAATTTACTTCTATAGTTCTATAATTTTCCAGATGGACAGAGACTCTGGGGACTGAGTGGTTTCCCTGATAAGACTCTATGCAATCATTCTAGTATAAGAATGTGTTGTTCATCCACCCAGGGGATGAGCATGGAGAGTCAGAGCCCAAGTAGGATAAGAGAGCATCTACATGGAGCAATGGCCAGGCACAGTGTGTTGGGGCAGGTGAGGAGGGTGTGCACCCGGGGGGAGGCCCAGAATAAAGAGTCAGAGCATGAGCAGGGAGAGGAGGGCATCCTCACAGTAGAGTGCGTGGCAGAGGAGATGGGATATTAGTTATATAGAGGGGTACTGATTAAATAAGCAATACATTAAGGATAATAGAAGCAAGGTTTCTCATTACTGGAGAAGAGAATTAAAGATACGGGAAGGGAGAACACTAGGATGAACACTGGTGATGGATTAGAATTAAAGGTATCATAGCTTTCAGTAGATTAGATAGATAGCTAGCTAGATATAGATGATACAGATAAATACGAACGGAAATGTGTGTGTACATATATGTATATATTACATAATATATACATGTGTGCATATTAGACATTATATATAATATATTTATATATACAAATGTGTGAAAAAATATATATGTATGTATACGCACACACATATGCTCTGTTCACTGAGAGGGTCTGACAGTAGTAACACCCCAAAAGCAATAATCACGCCTAGTCCCCAGATCTTGACTTCTAAATAACATTTTCCACCAAAAGGAACTGAGGCTCCTGAGAAAAATAGCTAATTCCAGGGCTTGAACAGGAGAGTTCAGGAGGAGCCTGGAACATTTTACTGGGTCAGAAAGGAAAGTACTCACAAGTGACGGCAATATGTTAAAAAAGACGTAGAAGTCAGTTTAAAGGGGCTCCTAGTGACAAAATCTAGAAAAACTTGAGCATCAAAATAAACAGAGTTCTAGTTCTGGGTAAGATGGACTAAGTATATGCTACCCTTTCTCTCCCACTGAGAGTAATTATAAAACCTGGACCAACTGCATGGAGCTCTTTGAGGTCTCTGAAAAGAGAATAACAGAAGGCAGATTGGGGAAGAATACCTGAATTCAAAGTAACATCAAGCTGGTAGTGAGTTTATCAGTCTTTTCCTCTGGTATACCCTGGCCTAAATTAACACAGCCAGAAACTAAGCAGTGAGCATCATGGTGCAGATTGAGAAAGCATCTCTAGTTCTGGCTTGAGTTGCTCAGAGAGAGTGCAGAAATCCTATTTTAGTTTGTATTTTTTCTTTCCTCCATTCTTTTGTGAACTCACCCCCAGGCAATCCCATGGTGGCAACAGCAATGGCAGCTAGGGGAAACAACAAGAGTGAAAATTTTGAGAGGATGGGGAAAAACCTCATTGCTTTTTTTCCTGTCTCTGTCTTCCAACTATTTGGCTCCAGATGCAGTATGACTGCAGATATAGACGGTTACTGGGTAAAAGACTGAAAAGTGTAGCTCAAGGGAACCAGAAACTACCAAGAAGATGATGGAGAGAGAGGAGTTCAGAAAAGCAACAGCATCAAGTTGTTTATAAAGACCTAGGCTCATCTCACAACCTGAGCAAGTATGGATCTGATCCTAATTAGCATACCAAAGACTTTGAGAACTGAGCTAAGGAATAAACATGCACCAGGTACCAGACTGAACAATGAGTGTTGCATATGCAGAAAAAATCTGAATAGCACTGCAACGTCTTTGAAAATTGAATTGATATTGGAACCACAGCCCCAGAAGACAATTTGAAAATTGTGGCATGAATCTAAGCAGGTTGATTACCTGCTAAAATAAAAATATCAACATTCCTATAAAATTTAAACAAAACCCAGAGGCCCATAACATAATATTCAAAATGTACAGGATACAATAAAAAATAACTCAATCTATGAAGAACCTTGAAAATCTCACCTTACATGAAAAAAGACAATCAACTAAAGCCGACAGTGAGAAGACACAGAAGTTGGAATTATCTGATAAGGACTTTAAAACAGCTATTATAAAACTGAACATGCAATTATGAACACTCTCAAAACAAATAGAAAAATAGTCTCAGCAAAGAAATAGAACAGAGATCAGCAAACTACAACCTATAGGCCAATACAGACAGTGAGCTAAAAATTGTTTTTATGTTTTTAAAGGATTGTTGGAAAAAAGGATTACGGAACATAGACTGTATGTGATCCACAAAGCCTAAAGTATTTACTACCTTGCCCTTTACCGAAAGTTTGCTAATCCCTGAAATAGAAGATATAAAGAAGAACCAAATGGAACTGTTCAAACTTAAAAATACAATAAGCAAAATTAAAAAGAACGACCTCACTGGATGGACTCAATAGTAGAATGGAGATGAAAAAAGAAAGAAACAGATCAATAAACTTAAAAATAGATCAATATAAATTAGCCAATCTGAAATACAGAGAAGAGAAAAGATTGGGGGGAAAAAGAACAGACCATCAAGTATCTGTAGAATTACAACAAAAAACCTTAATTTCATATCATTGGTGTCCCAGAAGGAGAAGGGAAAGAGTGTGGCGCTGAAAACATATGTAAAGAAATAATGGCTGAAAAATTCCCAAGCTTAAAGAAATATATGAACCTATGGATCAAGAAGTTCAGGACAGGAGTGATGTCAGCAAGACGGCAGAATAGGAGATCTCAGCCCTTGCTGCCCACAGAAACACAGATTTAACAACCATTCACAAATGAAAATACATTTGAGAGAGTCCGAGAATCCAAGCGAGAGGTTACAGCACTCTGGTGGAGCACAGAAATGAGAAAAGATGCATTAAAAAGAGTAAGAAGAACAATTTCACTTTACCTGCATCACCCTTCCTCCAACCTGGCACAGTACAGTGTCAAATGAGATCCCCTTGACTCATGAGTTCTCCCGTAGGGGAAAGAAAGGGCCTGCCCACCTGTACACTCTGGCAGCAGGCCCACCCACTACAGACCCCACCTGCCAGCCTGGCTATGGTCCCCACCAAACAGCCCACTCAGGATCTCTGACCAGGCTGACTGATGAAGGGCTTTCCCTGTTAAAGCCAGTCTGTGAAGACCGGAAGTGACTGTTTCTTCAAATGTACAAACACCAACACAAAGCTACAAGGATCACGAAGAATCAGGAAAACATGGCACCACCAAAGGAACAAAGTAAAGCTCCAGTAACCAACCCTAAAGAAATGGAGATCTACAAAATGCCTGATAAAGAATTCAAAATAATTGTCTTAAAGAAGCTCAGTGAGCTGGAGAACACATAAACAATGAAATAAAATCAGGAAAAGAATACATGAAAAATGAGTTCAATAAAGAGATAGAAACCATAAAAAAGAACCACATGGAAATTCTGGAGCTAAAGAATACAATGACAAAACTGAAAAATTCAATAGAGAGCTTCAAGAACAGATTTGATCAAATTATGGGAGTTCCAGAAGGAGAATAGAAGGGAAAAGGACAGAAAGCTTATTTAAAGAAATAATGGCTGAAAACTTCCCAAATTTTCAGATGAAAATGGGCATCCAGATTCTTGAAACCCATAGGACCCCAAATAGCTTGAATCTAGAGAGGTCTAAACCAAGCCATATTATAAATAAATTGTCAAAAGTCAAAGATAGAGAATTTTGAAAGCAGCAAGACAAAGGTGACTTTTCACATATAAGAAAACCCCTTTAAGACTATCAGTGGATTTCTCAGCAGAAACTTTGCAAGCCAGGAAACAGCAGGATAATATATTCAAAGAACTGAAAGAAGAAAATAGCCAATCAAGAATACTATACTTTCTTTAAAAATGAAGGAGAGATAAAGACATTCCCAGACAAAAACTGACCTGCCTTACAAGAAATGCTAAAGGGAGTTTTTCAAGATGAAATGAAAACACGATAAACAGCAACATAAAAGTATATGAAAGTATAAATACAGTGCTAAAGGTAAATATATGGACAAATGCAGAGTAATGTAATACTATAATGGTACATAAATCACTTTTAGCCCTAGTATAAAAGTTAAAAGATAAAAGTATTAAGAATAACTATAACAACAAAAATTTGTTGATGGATATACAATATAAACAGAAGTGAGACCAAAGGGACCTAACAGACATATACAGAACATTTCATCCAACAGCAGCAGAATACACATTCTTCTCAAACACAAACAGAGCATTCTCCAGGATAGATCATGTCAGGCCACAAAACAAGTCTCAACGAATTCAAGATGATATAAATTACATCAAGTATCTTTTCTGACCACAATGTAATGAAATTAAAAATCAATAACAGGAGGAAAGCTGGAAAATTCACAAATACATAGAAATTTTACAATACACTCCTGAACAATAGAGGAAGATGGGCACAGATGTTAGCTCAGGGCCAATCTTCCTCACCAGAAAAAAAAAAAAAAAAGACTGAATCATGAAGAAATACAAAATCTGAACAGACAAATAACAAGTAAAGAGATTGAATCAGTAAACAAAAACCTTCCAACAAAGAAAAGCCCACAACCAAATGGTTTCACTGGTGAATTAATGCCAATCCTTCTCAAAAAAACTGAAGAGGAGGCAATACTTCCAAACTCATTTTACGAGGCCAGTATTACGATACCAAAGCAAGATAAGGACACTACAAGAAAAGAATACTACAGGCCAATATCCCTGATGTATATAGATGCAAAAATTCTCAACAAAATACTAGCAAACCAGATTCAACAGCACATTAAAAGGATCACACACCACGATCAAGTAGAATTAATCCCCGGATGCAAGTGATGGAGTTCAGGACAGGCCGCTCAAGATGCACCACTCTGCTATGTGAATTATTTCAAGCTGAAGAAAATAAAGGCTCAGAAGACTCAGGAAGAACAGTTGACCTTCCCCCAAACAGCCTAAAAGAATTTAACATAGAAGGCCTGTTCCAGAATAGCTATATTATAATGTAGAATAAGTGTGATAAGAAAGGCACCAACAAGCCCATCTCATCAAAATTGTCTTTTGGGCCACATTCTCTATAGGTGGCCCAGTAACAAGTCTTCTGACAAACATTTGCATTTCCATCTCCATGTAAATTGCCTTCCTCCCCTCTGAAATCCCCTCCCACTACCTCCAACATCCTCCTTGTCTTTAGCTAAATATACTTAAGAGAGCAGCTTAGGCAGAATGGCTGAGTTGCTCAGTTTTTTTCTGAGTTTCTCCCATGTATACATGTTATTAAACTTTGTTTGATTTTCTCCCGCTAACCTGCCTTTTTAGTTATTTGACCAACCATAAGAACCTTAAGGGAAAGTACAGGAGGGATTCTCCCTCTTCCACAACACAAAGGTGGTTCAAAATACATAATACATACATAATACACATAAATACATTAATGTGAAACATCACATTAATAGAACAAAAGAAAGAAAATCACATGATCATCTCAACAGATATAGAAAAGCATTTGACAAAATTCAACATCCATTCATGGTAAAAACTCTCAACAAATTGGATAGATAGAACATACCTCAACATAACAAAGGTCATATATGACAAGCCCACATGTAACATCATACTCAATGGTAAAAGATTGAAAGCTTTTCCTCTAAGATCAGGAAAAGGACAAGGGGGCCCAACTCTCACCACTCCTATTTAACATAAGTACTGGAAGGCCTAGCCAGAGCAATTAAGCAAGAAAAAGAAATAAAAGGCAATCAGATTTGAAACAAAGAAGTAAAATTGTCTCTGTTTGCAGATGACATAATCTTAAATAGAGAAATTTCTAAAGACTCCACCAAGACTGTTAGAACTAATAAGCAAATTCAATAAAGTGGCAGGATACAAAATCAATATACAAAAATCAGTGCATTTCTATACACTGACAATGAATTATCCACAAAAAGAAATAAAGAAAATAATCCCATTTACAATAGCATCAAAAACAACAAAATTCATTCACTGAAATCTATAAGACATTGATGAAAGAAATTGAAGAAGACACAAATAAATGGAAAGATATCTGGTGTTTATGGAATGCAAGAATCAATATTGTTACAATATCCATATACCTTAAATAATCTATAGATTCAATGCAATCCCTA
The DNA here is from genome assembly GCF_057802395.1 of Ceratotherium simum simum. Taxonomy (NCBI): domain Eukaryota; kingdom Metazoa; phylum Chordata; class Mammalia; order Perissodactyla; family Rhinocerotidae; genus Ceratotherium; species Ceratotherium simum. The sequence continues at coordinate 73,674,229 of NC_141940.1, read as the reverse complement.
TAAAAGTTCCAATGGCTTTTTTTTTTACAGAAATAGAAAAAAAAATCCTAAAATTCAAATGGAACCACAAAAGACCCCAAATGGCCAAGGTAATCCAGAGAAAGAAGAACTAAGCTGGCGGCATACACTTCCTAATTTCAAACTATATTACAAAACTATAGTAATCAAAATAATATGGTACTTGCATAAAAGCAGATACATAGACAAATGGAACAGAATCAAGAGCAGAGAAATAAACCCACATATATGTGGTCAACTATTATTTGACAAAAGAGACAGGAATTCTCAATATAGAAAAGATAGTCTCTTCAATAAATGCTGCTGGGAAAACTGGATATTCGCATGCAAAAGAATGAAACTGGACCACTATCTTACACCACTCACAACAATTAATTTGAAATAGATTAAAGACTTAAATGTAAGACTTGAAACCATAAAACTCCTAGAAGAAAACATAGTGAAAAAGCCCCTTGACATTGGTCTTGGCAATGATTTTAAGGACATGACACGCAAAGTACAAGCAACAAAATCAAAAATAAACAAGTATGACTACATTGAACTAAAAAGCTTCTGTACAACAAAGGAAACAATCAACAAAATGAAAAAGCAACCTAAGGAATGGGAGAAAATATTTGCAAACCATATATCTGATAAGGGGTTAATATCCAAAATACAGCTAGCCCTCCATATCTGTGGGTCCCACATCACGGATTCAACCAACTGTGGATCAAAAGGCTTATGATGGTTGCATGTGTACCGAACATATATAGACTTTTTTTCTTGCCATTATTCCCTAAACAATACAGTATAACAACTATTTACATAGCATTTACACTGTATTAGGTATTGTAAGTAATCTAGAGATGAGTTAAAGTATATGGCAAGATGTGTGTAGGTTATATACAAATACTATGCCATTGTATATAAGGGACTTGAGCATCTGCAGAGATCAGTATCCATGGAGGGTCCTGGAACCAATCCCCCATAGATACCAAGGTACAACTGTATATAAAGAACTCATACAACTCAATAACAACAACAACAAAAACATCTGATTAAAAAATGGGAAGAGGAACCTAAGACATTTTTCCAAAAAAGACATACAAATGGCCAACAGGTACATGAACAGGTGTTCAACATCACTAATAATCAGTGAAATGCAAATCAAAACTATAGTGAGATCTCACCTTGCACCTGTTAGAATATCTATAATCAAAAAGACAAGAGATAAGAAATGCTACCAAGGATGCAGAGAAAAGGGAATCCTTGTACAATTTACATTCCCAGGAATATAAATTGGTACAGCCACTATGGAAAACAATACAGGCTCCTCAAAAAATTAAAAATAGAACTACTATATGATCCAGCAATTCCACTTTGGGGTATATAGCCAAAGCAATTGAAATCAGGATCTCAAATTGATATCTGCACTCTCACATTCACTGTAGCATTATTCAAAATGGCCAAGACACAGAAGTAACTTAAATATCCATCAATGAATGAATGGATAAAGAAAATGTCGTATATACACACAATGGAATATCACTCAGTCATAAAAAAGAAAACCTTTCAATGTGCAACAATTTGAACCTGGAGGACATTATGCTATGTGAAATAAGCCAAAAGCAAAAGGACAAATACTACCTGATCCCATTTACATGAGGAATCTAAAATAGTCCAACTCATAGAAAACAGAGAGTAAAATGGTGGTTTTTAGGGGTGGAGGAAGGAGAAAATGGGGAGGTATTAGTCAAAGGGTACAAAGTTTCAGTTATGCAAGATGAATAAGTCCTATAGATCTACTGTACAGTATAGTGCCTGTAGTTAATACTTCATTGTCTACTTAAAAATTTGCTAAGAGGGTAGATCTTATGTTGTGTTTTTATCATAAATAAAAACAATAGTGGCTGCACCAGTTTGCATTCCAGCAGTCTATGAGGGTTCCCTTTTCTCCACATCCTCTTCAACACTTGTTATGTCTTGTCTTGTTAATTATAGCCATTCGGACGGGTGTGAGGTGATATCTCATTGTAGTTTTGATTTGCATTTCCCTAATAATTAGTCATGTTAAACATCTTTTCATGTGCTTGTTGGCCATCTGTATATCTTCTTTGGAAAAATGTCTGTGCATATCCTCTGTCCATTTATTGATCAGGTTGTTCATTTTTTTGTTGTTGAGTTGTATGAGTTCTTTATATATTTTGAAAATTAACCTTTTGTTAGATATATGATTTGCAAATATTTTCTCCCATTTGGTAAAGAAGATGTGGTATATGTATACAATGGAATACTACTCAGCCATAACAAAAGACAAAATCATGCCATTTGCAACAACATGGATGGGCCTTGAGGGTATCATGCTAAGCGAAATAAGTCAGACAGAGAAAGACAAATACCATATGATTTCACTCATGTGTGGAAGATAAACAAACACATAGATAAGGAGAACATATTGGTGGTTACCAGAGGGGAAGGGGGTGGGGGGAAGGCAAAAGGGGTAAAGGGGCACATATGTATGGTGACAAATAAAACTTAGACTATTGGTGGTGAACACGAAGCAGTCTATACAGAAACTGAAATATAATAATGTAACCTGAAATTTACACAATGTTATAAGCCAATATGACCTCGATAAAATAACTTTAAAAATCATCCAAATAATAATAATAATAATAAATAAAAAGGATGGGAAGAAACTTTTAGAGGTGATGGATATGTTTATGGCATGGATTGTGATGATGGATTCTCAGAGGAATAGCTATCTCTAAACTCACCAAATTGTATACATTAATTATGTACAATTTTTTTGTCAACCATACCTCAACAAAGTTGTTTAAAATAAAAATGAAGCTTGGCAAATCCCAAGCAGAATAAACTCAAAGAAATCATGCCCAGACACATCATAATCAAACTGCTAAAAACTAAAGACAAAGGAATAATCATGAAAGCAAACAGAAAAATAATGCAACTCTTATAAGGGAACAATGATACAACTACATCCCAACTAAAATGGCTAAAGTTAAAAGAACTGACCGTACCAACTGTTGGTAAGGATGTGGAACAACTGGAACTCTCATATGCTACTGGTGGGAGTATAAAATGGTTCAACCTAATTGGGAAACACTGTAGGGGTTCCTTAAAAAGTTAAACACACACCTAACATGTTATCCCGGCATTCCATTCCTAGAGTACTAAAGAGAAATAAAAACATATATCCACACACAGATTTGTACATGAATGCTTAAAGCAGTTCTATTTGTATTAGATTAAAAAAACAGCTAAAAACTGGAAATAATCTGAATATCCATCAACAGGTGAATGGATAAACAAATTGTGGTACATCCATATAACGGAATTTTACTCTGCAATAAAAAAGAACAAACTATTGATATGAACAAACACATGGATGAATCTCAAAACCATTATACTGAGTGAAAGAAGCCAAATCAAAAAAAGTAGATACTGAATGATTCAATTTATATAATAATTCAAGAAAAGTACAAACTAATCTATAAAGACAGAAAACCAATCAGTGGCTGCCTGGGTAAAAAGGGGCAGTGGATGGGGAACAGGAGGGACAAAAGAAAACTTTTGAGGGTTATGGAAAGGTTCATAATCTTGATTGTGATGATTTCATGGGTGTATACATATGCCAAAACTCACCAAACTGTACAATTTAAATGTATGTGATTTACTATACCTCAATAAAACTGTTTGAAAATGCCAATTTCATGAAATAGAAAGGCAGATTAAAGGATACTAAAAAGACAGGACAACTAAATGCAAAGCATAATCCTGAACTAGATCCCAGACTGGAGGGGAAAAGCAAATGCTATAAGGTTAATTATTGGGACGATTAACAAAATTAGAATATGATTGTATATTAAAGTACTTATAAATGTTAATTTTCTTGAATTCTCATCATTGTACTCTGTTTATAAAGGAGCGAATATTCTCTTCTTAAGAAATATACCACACACAGAAGTATTACGCAGTAAAGGTGCATGATGTATGTAATCTTCTCTCAAAAAAGAAAATAACAATATGATGTATAAAAAATTATAGACAGAAACACACAAAAATCTCAATTGATCAAAAAATTTCACAAAATCCCACAAACTTTGACAATAAAAACACTCCAACAAGGAATGGAAGGGAACTTCCTCAACATGATAAAAGCTGTGAAAAAACCACAGCTAACATCATACTCAATGGTGAAAGACTGAAAGCTCTTCCTCTAAGATCAAGAACAAGACAAGGATGCCAGCTTTCATCACTTCTATTCAACATAGTACTAGAAGTTCTAGTCAGAGCAATTAAACAAAAAAAAAGAAACAAAAGGCATCCAGATTGGAAGGGAAGAAGTAAAACTGCCTCTATTCACAGGTGACATAACCTTATACATAGACAGTCCTAAAGAATCTAAGAAAAAAAACTGTTAGAGCTAATAAATGAATTCAGCAAAGCTGCAGGTTACAAAACAAACACACAAAAATCAGTTGTATTTCTATACATTATAAATGAACAATCAGTTAAGGAAATTCAGAAAACAATTCCATTTACAATATCAACAAAAAGAACAAAATATTTAGGAATAAATTTAACCACAGAGGTGTATGATTGTACACTGAAAACCATAAAACATTGTTGAAAGAAATTAAAGACCTAAATAAATGGAAAGACATCCCATGTTCATGGATTGGAAGACTTAGTACTGTTAAGATGACAACACTACTCGATAAGATATATAGATTCAATGCAAATCCTATCAAAAGACCAACAGCCTTTTTTTAGCCCCCAGAGCCCCAGTAGATAGTTGTACGTCATAGTTGCACATCCTTCTAGCTGCTGTATGTGGGACGCGGCCTCAGCATGGCCAGAGAAGCGTTGCGTCGATGCGTGCCCAGGATCTGAACCCGGGCCGCCAGCAGCAGGGCGCGTGCACTTAACTGCTAAGCCATGGGGCTGGCCCACCAACAGCCTTTTTTTAAAGAAATGAAAAAATCCATCCTAAAAATCATATGAACTCTCAAGGGACCCAGAAGAGCCAGAATAATCTTGAAAAAGAACAAAGTGGGAAGTTTCACACTTCCTTACTTCTAATGTACAGAACAACAAAGCTACAATAATCAGAACAGTGTGCTACGGGCATCAGGATAGACATATAGACCAATGAAACAGAATTCAGAGCACAGAAATAAACTCTGATATCTATGGTCAACTGATTTTTGACAAGGATGCCAAGAGCATTCAACAGAGAAAGAATAATCTCTTCAACAAATGTTGCTAGAATAACTGGATATCCATGTGCAAAATAATAAAGTTGGACCTTACCTTACACCATACACAAAAATTAACTCAAAATGGATCAAAACCCTAAATTTAAGAGCTAATGCTGTAAAACTCTCAGAAGAAAACATAGGGATTGAAAATCTTCATGACCTTAGATTTGGCAACAGTTTCTTAAATATGACACCAAAAGCACAGGCAACAAAAGAGAAAAATTGGACTTCACCAAAATCAACTTTTGTGCATCAAAGGTCACTATCAAGAGAGTGAAAAGACAACCCACAACATGGGCAAAAATATCTGAAAATAATATAACAGTTTAATATCCAGACTATATAAAGAACTCTTACAACTCAACAACCAAAAGACAAACAAACCAATTTAAAAATAGGAGGGATTGCTGGGAAGATGGTGGTATAAGAGAACTGTGAGCTCACCTCCTCCCACAGACTGAACGAATTTATAACTACTCTTGAAACAATTACCCCTGAGAAAGAAAAGAAAACTGGATGAAAAGAACCCCGACAATAAGGGACAGTGCTGACTGAGGTGGAAGAGGCAGAAATTCCTTTCTGGAGAGGAAAAAGCCACACTTTAGCTGCAGGGCTTCATGGTCAGGAGCAATCTTAAGGCACGAAGCATTCCCTGGAGGAGTGGGGGATCTCAGTGGGGGAGCTTTGCCACAATAAGCAACTTTTGGACTCAGCAGAACCGAAACAAGTGTCATAATATCTGGCTTTGCTAGCTGGCTATTAAGAACAATGGGGAATACCCCCAGAAAAGCTATCAGACATAAGGTAAAGAAAAGCCTGCTCTTAAAGGGCTCACGCACAAATTTACCCATTTCGGAAAGCAACCTAAAATCACCAGAAAGAAAGGTGCACAGTCCTTTGGTGAAAAGAGACTCACTTGATAGGCTCTGGAAGCATCTCAGTGAGAGGGGAGACCTCCCCAAGCTAGGACTACCTCCCCAGGGACTGAGACACTGGTGGCAGCCCTAGCTGCAACCTAGTACAGGTGTGCTGACACAGATGCTGGCAGATGCCATTGGAGTTCTTCCTCTGGCCTGCTAGTGCAGGGTCAGCACACCCACTAGAGCATCAATTTAATCCAGCTCAGCCAGGGCAGGCAGCCTGCCCTAGGGACTGGCCCAACCTAACAGCAAGCCCTCGGGCAACTTGTGGGCCCACATAGGTGGGGTGTGTGGGAACTCTGCAGTGGGACAGGGCCTGCATGAAGGGCGGGCCTGCATTGGCAGAGGGAGTGGGGCCTCTGCAGCAAGGCAACTGGGTCTGCTTCAGTGGGCCCGGGCATGCAGGTGGGGCAGGACTGTGTTGACGGGGTGTGTGGGTCTGTGGACGGTGGGGCTTCTCAGCTCAGCAGACTTGTCCTTCTCAAACAGCCACATAGGGGATCAGCCCCACTTTCCAATGCCGGAAACAACTGTGTGCTGCCACTACTGGGGCTGGCCCCACCCAGCAGCACTCCTGAAAGAGCTAACAACAGTTTTGCAGGTTGGAGGCCTACAGCAATTGTAAGTCCCTGAGCCTAGCAACCAGCCCCACTGGGGGCCTACTCACTTGGAAAAACTGCAGCAGGAATGTGCTATTAGACCTTGCAGCCAACTGGGCTGGGGCTCCCCACACCCAATAAAGTGTCCATAGGGTCCATAGAAGCAACATGCTGCTAAGCATTACAACCAGCCAGCAAGGGGGACAGCCTAGCCTCCCCATGTTCCTGCAGCATGGGCAACCCTGCCACAACAGAAGGACACACATAGCCCACACAGGGAACATTCCTGGAACATTTGGAACTGGTGATGAAAGGGAAGCACACTGCTGGGCTTCATAAGGCATCTCATACATAAGGCCACTTCTCCAAGACTCGGAGACACAGCTGATCTACCTAATACATAGATATAAGCAGAGAGAAAGAGGCAAAATGAGGAGACAAAGGAGTATGTTCTAACAAGGGAACAGGATAAATCCACAGAAAAAGAACTAAACAAAAGAGAGATAAACAATCTACCTGATAAAGAGTACAAACTAATAGTCATAAGGATTCTTTCTGATCATGCGAGAAAAATGGATGAATTCAGTGAGAACAACAAAGAATTAGAAATATAAAAGAGCACCAATCAGAAATGAAGAACACAATAATGAAAATGAAAAATTCACTAGAAGGAATCGATAGTTGAGTTGATGATACAGAAGAATAGATCAGCGAGCTGGATGAAAGACTAGAGGAAATCACCCAAGCTGAACAGATAAAAGAAAAAAGAATTAAAAAGAACGAGAACAGTCTGAGGGACCTCTAAGACAACATCAAGCGCGCTAACATCCATATTCTAGGTGTCCCAGAAAGAGAAGAGAGAGACAAAGGGACAGAGAATCTGTTTGAAAAAATAATAGCTGAAAACTTTCCTGACCTAATGAATGAAACAGAATTCCAGATACAGGAAGCACAGAGAACACCAAACAAGATAAACCCAAAAAGGCCCACACCAAGACACATTATAATTAAAATGTCAAGAATTAAAGATAAAGAGAAAATCCTAAAATCTGTAAGAAGAAGGCAACAAGTTACATACAAAGGAAACCCCATAAGGCTATCAGCTGACTTCTCAGTAGAAACCTTACAGGCCACAAGGGAGTGGCACAATATATTTAAAGAGCTGAAAGTGAAAAACCTACAGCCAAGAACACTCTACCCAGCAAGGTTATCATTCAAAATGGAAGGAGAAATAAAGAGTTTTCCAAACAAGCAAAAACTAAAGGAGTTTATCACCAAGAAACCAGCCTTACAAGAAATGCTAAAGGGACTTATTTAAGTGGAAAAGAAGAGACCACAAATGGAAATAAGAAAATTATCAAAAATACAAACAAAAAACAATAAAACCATGGGTAAGGGCAAATACACAGTAAAGGTAACAGATCGACCACCTATGAAGCTAATATGAAGATCAAAAGACAAAACTACTGAAATTATCTATTTCCATGATAAGAGGGTAACAGATACACACACACACAAAAGAGGTTAAACATGATATCAAAAACATAAAATGTGGGAGGAGAAGAGTAAATGAGTAGAGCTTTTAGCAAGAGGTCAATCTCAAGAGACCATGAACTTAAAATAGGTTGCTATATACATAGGTTATTATATATGAATCTCATGGTAATCACAAACCAGAAATCTATAATAAATACACAAAGTATTAACAGAAAGGAGCCCAAACATAATACTAAAGAAAGCCATCAAACCACAAGGAAAGAGAGCAAGAAAAGAAGAAAGAAACAGGGAAGAACTATTAAAACATCCAGAAAAAAGTAACAAAATGGCAATAAGTACATACTTATCAATAGCTACTTTAAATGTCAATGGACTAAAGCTCCAATCAAAAGCCATAGGGTGGCCGATTGGATAAAAAAATAAGACCCATATATACGCTGTATACAAGAGACACGCTTCAGACCTAAAGACACTCACAAACTGAAAGTGAAGGGATGGAAAAAGGTACTCCATGCAAATGGCAATGAAAAGAAAGCTGGGGTAGCAATACTTGTATCAGACAAAATAGACTTTAAAACAAAAACTATAAAAAGAGACAAAGCGGGCATTACATAATGATCAAGGGAACAATCCAACAAGAGGATATAACACTTGTAAATATCTATGCACCCAACGTAGGAGCAACTAAATAAATAAAGCAATTATTAACAGACATAAAAAGAGAAATAGACAGTAACACAATAATAGTAGAGGACTTTAACACTCCACTTACACCAACGGATAGATCATCCAAACAGAAGATCACTAAGGAAACATTGGCTTTAAATGACACACAAAAACAGATGGACCTAGTGGATATATACAGAACATTCCATCCAAAAACCAAAGTATACACATTCTTTTCAAATGCACATGGAACGTTCTCCGGGATTGATCACATATTAGGCCACAAAACAAGTCTCAATAAATTTAAGAGAACTGAAATAATACCAAGCATCTTTTCTGACCACAGCAGTATGAAACTAGAAATCAACTACTCAGGGGCCGGCCCCGTGGCTTAGTGGTTAAGTGCGTGAGCTCTGCTGCTGGCAGCCCCAGTTCGGATCCCGGGCGCGCACCAAAGCACTACTTCTCCAGCCATGCTGAGGCCGCATCCCACATATAGCAACTAGAAGCATGTGCAGCTATGACATACAACTATCCACTGGGGCTTTGGGGGAAAAATAAATAAATAAATAAAATTATTAAAAAAAAAAAAAAGAAATCAACTACTCAAAGAAAATCAGAAAAGCCACAAATATGTGGAGATTAAACAAAATGCTACTAAACAATGATTGGGTCAATGAAGAAATCAAAGGAGAAATCAAAAAATACCTGGAGACAAATGAAAATGAAAATATGACATGCCAAAATTTATGGGATACAGAAAAAGCCGTTCTAAGAGGGAAGTTTACAGCAATACAGGCCTACTTCAACAAACAAGAAAAATCTCAAATAAACAATCTAACAGTGCACCTAAAGGAACTGGGAAAAGAAGAACAAACAAAGCCCAAAATCAGTAGAAGGAAGGAAATGATAAAAATCAGAGCAGAAATAAATGAAATAGAGACTAAAAAACAATAGAAAAAAAATCAATGAAACGAAGAGCTGGTTCTTTGAAAAGATAAACAAAATTGACAAATCTTTAGCTATACTCACCAAGAAAAAAAGAGAGATGGCTAAAATAAATAAAATCAGAAATGACAGAGGAGAAATTACAATAGACACCTCACAAATAAAAAAGATTATAAGAGAATACTATGAAAAGCAATATGCCAACAAATTGGATAATCTAGAAGAAATGGATAAATCCTTATAATCATACAACCTTCCGAAACTGAATCACAAAGAAACAGAGAATTTGAATAGACCAATCTCCAGTAAGGATATCGAAACAGTAATCAAAAACCTCCCAAGAAATAAAAGTCCAGGACCAGATGGCTTCCCTGGTGAATTCTACCAAACATTCAAAGAAGACTTATTACGTATCCTTTTCAAACTCTTCCAAAAAATTGAAGAGGAGGGGAAGCTTCCTAACACATTCTATGAGGCCAATATTACCCTGATACCAAAACCAGACAAGGACAACACAAAAAAAGAAAATTGCGGGGCCGGCCCGGTGGCGCAAGCAGTTAAGTGCTCGCACTCCGCTGCAGTGGCCCGGGGTTCCCCGGTTCGATTCCCGGGCACGCGCCGATGCACCAGTTGTTAAGCCATGCTGTGGCAGCATCCCATATAAAGTAGAGGAATATGGGCACGGATGTTAGCCCAGGGCCAGTCTTCCTCAGCAAAAAAGAGGAGGATTGGCATTGGATGTTAGCTCAGGGCTGGTCTTCCTCACAAAAAAAAAAAAGAAAAGAAAATTGCAGGCCGATATTACCAATGAACATAGATGCAAAAATCCTCAACAAAATACTAGCGAATCAAATACAACAATACATTAAAAAGATCATACACTATGATCAAGTGGGATTTACTCCAGGGATGCAGGGATGGTTTGACATCCACAAATCAATGTGATACACCATATTAACAAAATGAAGAATAAAACTCACATGATCATCTCAATAGATGCAGAGAAAGCATTTGACAAGATACAGCATCCATTTATGATAAAAACTATGAATAAAATAGGTATAGAAGGAAAGCACCTCAATATAATAAAGGCCATATATGACAAACCCACAGCTATCATCATACTTAATGGTGAAAAACTGAAAGTTAACCCATTAAGAACAGGAACAAGGGCAGGCCCAGGGGCATAGTGGTTAAGTTTGTGCACTCTGCTTCGGGTGTCCTGGGTTCGCAGGTTCAGATCCTGGGCACTGACATACACACCGCTCATCAAACCATGCTGTGGTGGCATCTCACATACAAAATAGAGGAAGTTGGACATAGATGTTAGCTCAGGGCCAAACTCCCTAAGTAAAAAGAGGAAGACTGGTAACGTTTGTTAGCTCATGGCCAAACTTCATCACCAAAAAAAAAACGTGAAGAAGACAAGGGTGCCCACTCTCATCACCTTTATTCAACACAGTACTGGAGGTTTTGGCCAGAGAAATTAGGCCAGAAAAGTAAATAAAAGGTATCCAAATTGGAAAGGAAGAAGTGAAAATCTTGCTGTTTGCAGATGACATGACTCTATATAGAAAACCCTAAAGAATCCATCAGAAAACTATTAGAAATAATCAACAACTACAGCAAACTTGCAGGGTACAAAATCAACTTAAAAAATCAGTTGCATTTCTATACTCTAATAACAAACTAGCAGAAAGAGAACTCAAGAACACAATCCCACGGACGATTGCAACAAAAAGAATAAAATATCTAGGAATAAATTTAACCAAGAAGGTGAAAGACCTATACGTTGAAAGCTACAAGACATTACTGAAAGAAATTGAAGGTGACATAAAGAAATGGAAAGATATTCCATGCACATGGATTGGAAGAATAAAAATAGTTAAAATGTCCATATTACCTAAAGCCATCTACAGATTCAATGCAGTCCCAATCAGAACCCCAATGACATTCTTCATGGAAATAGAACAAAGAATCCTAAAATTTATATGGAACAAGAAAGGACACCAAATAGCAAAAGCAATCCTGAGAAAAAAGAACAAAGCTGGAGGCATCACAATCCCAGACTTCAAAATATACTAGAAAGCTATAGTAATCAAAACAGAATGGTACTTGCAGAAAAACAGACAGAATCAAGAGCTCAGAAATAAAGTCACACATCTATGGACAGCTAGTTTTGGACAAGGGAGTCAGGAACAAACAATGGAGAAAGGAAACTCTTTTCAATAAAGGGTGTTGGGAAAACTGGGCAGCCATATGCAAAAGAATAAAATTAGACCATCATCTTACACAATACACAAAAATGAACTCAAAATGGATTAAAGACTTGAAGGTAAGATGTGAAACCACAAAACTCCTAGAAGAAAATATAGGCAGTACAACTCTTTGACATTGGTCTTAGTAGCATCTTTTCAAATACGATGTATACTCAGGCAAGGGAAACAAAAGAAAAAATAAACAAATGGGACTACATCAGACTAAAGAGCTTCTGCAAGGCAAAGGAAACCAGGAACAAATCAAAAAGACAACCCACTAACTAGGAGAAAATATTTTCAAATCATATATCCGACAAGGGGTTAATCTCCAAAATATATAAAGAACTCATACAACCCAACAACAAAAAAACAAACAATCTGAACAAAAAATGGGCAGAGGAGATGAACAGACATTTTTCCAAAGAAGGTATACAGATGGCCAAGAGGCACATGAAAAGATGTTCAACATCACTAGTTATTAAGGAAATGCAAATCAAAACTACAATGAGATATCACCTTACATCTGTTAGAATGACTATAATTACCAAGACAAAAATTAACAAATGTTGGAGAGGATGTGGAGAAAAGGGAACCCTCATACACTGCTGGTGGGAATGTAAACTGCTACAGCCTCTATGGAAAACATTATGGAGATTTCTCAAAAAATTAAAAATAGAAATGCCATATGATCCAGCTATTCCACTACTGAGTATCCAAAGAACTTAAAATCAGTAATTCAAAGAGACTTATGCACCCCGATGTTCACTGCAGCTTTATTCACAATACCGAAGACATGGAAGCAACCCAAGTGTCCATCAATTGATCAATGCATAAAGAAGATGTGGTATATATATACGTATATATATACATATGTATATATATACGTATATATATACAATGGAATACTATTCAGCCATAAAAAACACAAAAGCGTCCTATTTGCAACAACATGGATGGACCTTGAGGGTATCATGTTAAGTGAAAGAAGTCAGACAGAGGAAGACAAACACCACATGATTTCACTCATATGTGGAAGATAAACAAACATAAGGACAAAGAGAACAGATTAGTGGTTACCAGAGGGGAAGGGGATTGAGGGTGGGCAAAAGGGGTAAAGGGGCACATGTATATGGTGACTGACAAATAATAATGTACACCTAAATTTTCACAATGCTACAAACTACTATGACCTCAATAAAAAATACAATCCCATTTAAAATTGCAACAAAAAGAATAAAATACCTAGGAATAAACTTAACGAAAGAGGCGAAAGATCCGTACACCGAAAACTATACAACACCGCTGAAAGAAATTGAAGAAGACACAAAGAAATGGAAAGATATTCCGTGCTCTTGGATTGGAAGAATTAACATAGTTAAGATGTCCATACTTCCTAAAGCAATCTACAGATTCAATGCAATCCCTATCAAAGTTCCAACAACATTTTTCACAGAAATAGAACGAAGAATCCTAAAATTTATATGGAACAACAAAAGACCCCGAATAGCTAAAGGAATCCTGAGAAAAAAGAACAAAGCTGGAGGTATCACACTCCCTGATTTCAAAATATACTACAAAGCTATAGTAACCAAAACAGCATGGTACTGGCACAAAAACAGACACACAGATCAATGAAATAGAATCGAAAGCCCAGAAATAAACCCACACATCTATGGACAGCTAATCTTCAACAAAGGAGCCAAAAACATAGAATGGATAAAAGAAAGTCTCTTCAACAAATGGTGTTGGGAAAACTGGACAGCCACATGCAAAAAAGTGAAAGCAGACCCTTACCTTACACCATACACAAAAAGTAACTCAAAATAGAGTAAAGACTTGAATGTACGACCTGAAACTATGAAACTTCTAGAAGAAAACATAGGCAGTATGCTCTTCGACATCGGTCTTAGCAACATATTTTCAAGCACCATGTCTGACCGGGCAAGAGAAACAATAGAAAAAATAAACAAATGGGACTACATCAAACTAAAAAGCTTCTGCACAGCAAAGGAAACCATCAACAAAATGAAAAGACAACCTAACAATTGAGAGAAGATATTTGCAAACCAAATATCTGGTAAGGGGTTAATCTCCAAAATTTATAAAGAACTCATACATCTCAACAACAAAAAGACTAACAACCCAATTAAAAAATGGGCAAAAGATCTGAACAAACATTTCTCCAAAGAAGATATACAGATGGCCACAGGCACATGCAAAGATGTTCAACATCACTAATTATCAGGGAAATGCTAATCAAAACTACAATGAGATATCACCTCACTCTCATCAGAATGGCTATAATTAACAAGACAAGAAATAATAAGTGTTAGAGAGGATGTGGAGAAAAGGGAACTCTCATACACTGCTGATGGGAGTGCAAACTGGTGCAGCCACTATGGAAAACAGTACGGAGATTCCTCAAAAAATTAAGAATAGAACTACCATATGATCCAGCTATTCCACTGCTGGGTATTTATCCAAAGAACATGAAAACACAAATGTGTAAAGATATATGCACCCCTATGTTCATTGCGGCATTATTCACAATAGCCAAGACTTCGAAGCAACCTAGGTGCCCATCAAGGGATGAAAAGATAAAGAAGATGTGGTATATATACACAATGGATTACTACTCAGCCATAAAAATGATGAAATCTTGCCATTTGCCACAACATGGATGGACCTTGAGGGTATTATGCTAAGTGAATAAGTCAGAGGGAGAAAGTCAAATACCATATGATTTCACTCATAAATAGAAGATAAAAACAACAACAAACAAACATATAGAGACAGAGATTGGATTGGTGGTTACTAGAGGGGAAAGGGGGAGTGTGAAAACAGTGATTTGCACATGTGTGTGGTGATGGATGGTAATTAGTCTTTGGGTGGTGAACATGATGTAATCTACACAGAAATTGAAATATAACAATGTACACCTGCAATTTATATAATGTTATAAACCAATGTTACCTCAATAAAAAAATAGGCAAAGGACTTAAACACTTCTCCAAAGAAGATATACAAATGGCCAGTAAGCACATGAAAAAATACTCAATGTAATTAGTTATCATGAAAATGCAAACCAAAAGCATAATGAAAAACCACTTCATACCTACTAGGATGGCTATAATAATAATTTAAAAATAAACAGAAGATAACAAGTGTTGGTGAGGATGTAGAGAAACTGGAACCCTCATACATTGCTGGTGGGATTATAAAATGGTGCAGCCACTATGGAAAACAGTTTGGTGGTTCTTCAAAAAGCTAAACATAGAATCACCATATGACCCACCATTTCTAGTCCTAGATATATATCCAAAAGAATTAAAAACAGAGATTCAAACAGACACTTGTACATCAATATTCATAGCAGCACTATTCACAAAAGCCAAAAGGTGGAAACAACCCAAGTATCTATCAATTGATGAATAAATAAAAACATGTGGTATGTACATACAATGAAATATTATTCAGTCATAGAAAGGAATACAGTTCTGTTACATGCTACAATGTGGATGAACCTCGAAAATATTAATGCTAAATGAAATAAGCCAGACACAAAAGGATAAATATTGTATGATTCCACTTATATAAAATATTTAGAACAGGCAAATTCATAGGGACAGAAAGTAGATTAGAGATTATCAGGGGCTGTGGGGAGGGGGCACTGAGGAGTTAATCATGTAATGGGTATAGAGCTTCTATTTGGAGTGATGAAAAATTTTGGAAATTGATAGTGGTGATGGTTGTACAACATTGTGAATGTACTTAATGTCAATGAATTGTACACTTAAAAATGGTTAAAATGGCAAATTTTATGTTATACATATATTTTACCACAATAAAATTTCTTATAGTAGGATATTAACTAATAGATATGAAAAGAAGGATGGAATTAGAAAGATAGCCAGTTGTCAACCATCACAGTACTAATTTAGGCAAGAACTATCAACAGATGGTGAAAGTGGGATGAGCAATTGGATTTTACATAATCTCAAAGTATCACCCTACAAAATACTTATGAATAACAAAGGGAAAAATACATAAGTTTACAGTGGAGAAACCTAAAAGACACCATTTTAATCAAGAGATCAAAGTTAGCATAATAATAGAATAATAGAATAATCAATCAATCAAAATAATAGAATAAATCAATCCTGTATGCCACCCAATAGGAAGTCATGAGAACATAGAATCACTTCTGTGATTTTCTGGCCCCAAACCCATAACCTGGTCTAATCATGAGGAAACTCTGAACAAGCCCAAATTAAGGGTGGGGGAATTGGGGAGACACTGTTTAAGGGTACAGACTTGCAACTAATAGATAAATAAGTTCTGGAGATCTAATGCACAACGTAGTGATTGTAGTCAACAATACTGTATTATAAATTTCAAAATTGCTAGGAGACTAGATCTTAACTGTTCTCAACACGAAAAAGAAATAATAATGATGTGACATGATAAAGATGTTAGCTAAACTACTGTAATAATCATATTGCAATACATAAGTGTATTGAACCAACACATCATACACCTCAAACTTACACAATGTTATATGTCAATTATGTCTCAAAAAAATTTTTTTTTAATTTACAAAAAGCAAATTGTCATGTTCTACAAAACGACTGGTCTATAATCTTTAAAATTGCCAAAGTCATGAAAGTCAAGGTAAGAATAAGAAAGTGTTTCAGACTGAAAGAGACTAGAGACTAGGTGCAATCTTAGATTGAAGCCATTTTGTATAAAGGGCAGTATTGAGAAACTTGAATGGGGTCTCTGCCCAAAGGGTATACAGGAGTTCTTTGTACTATTCTAGTAACATTTCTATAAATATGAAATTGCTTGAAAAAGTTTTAAAGGCTAGGGCCGGCCCCGTGGCTTAGCGGTTGAGTGTGCGCGCTCCGCTGCTGGCGGCCCGGGTTCGGATCCCGGGCGTGCACCGACGCGCCGCTTCTCCGGCCATGCTGAGGCCGCCTCCCACATACAGCAACTAGAAGGATGTGCAGCTATGACATACAACTATCTACTGGGGCTTTGGGGGAAAAATAAATAATAAATAAAATTAAAAAAATAAAAAGTTTTAAAGCCTAGAAGAGTCCCTAGCATATAATTGGTAATATATAAATATTTGCTGAATTAAGTTCTACATTATAACACAGAATTTGGGGGAAACATAAGACCAATCTCACAAGTAGGTACAATTTATGGAGCCCTAGGAACACTCTCTAACATCCAAATATATCTTTGTTATCAATTCACTCTGTGATAATAAAGACTGAAGTAGGCACAGGCACTGAAATAGGGAGAAAGAATGGACAGGGGAGATAAAGCAGAAAAATAAAGAATTATCAACTCTGGAATTTTGATGAGACCCAGTCTGGGAAGCATGCTTTATTTATCCTATGAAATCTCTCATATCTCCAAATCCCAATAGAGAAAAATACTATGGCAGTGATATGATTAACTGCTGTCAACTTTGTCAGCGGGGAAAAAACTCATTTTTTCTTTCTTTTGTCACCTAGCATGAAATATGGAGGAAATATTATCAAAATGATTTAACAATAAAAAGGAAAGCAAAGAAATTTTAAGAGATCATCCTTCCTAGTGAAAAACAAAGGAAGCAACGTATTTCAAAGATCAGCTAATTAAGAGTTCAAAGATCAAATATAATCTCTAAAGGGTTGCATGAAGTAGTAATGATTCTTCTTAGAACTTGATATAGCATATTTTCAAACTCTTGAAGAATAAACGCAGAGATTTCACTAACCATTTTGGGGAGCCTCATCAACATATCTTTACAGCGCAGTACACATGTAGATGCTCTTTGAAAATCCCCTTGAGCAATTGCCTGGGAAAGTAAAAAAATGTCAGTAATTGGTTAAAATGAAATAACAATCTATTTGTCTATAAGTCAATTTTAACATATTTTTAACTGGTGTTAACAAGTATTAATTTGTTTTCTAATCTTTTTAGCAACACTAGTTGGTCTAGCTAAACATAACAGCCAGCTCAAAATACAGAGAAATAAATGGTAAGAAGATTGGGTAACACAGAGTTGATACTGAATAACTGGGAGTCATTTACTTTTTCTGGAAATGCTGAAACTGGTGTACAATCACATAATGCCATGTTTCCTCAGCTTGAATAGCTCTTGTATTTATCTCCACATTAGAGGAAATTTTTAATGTTAAATAGCAGTCTTTTGTCCTAAAACAGGCTCACAATAACCTCATAGTCTGAACTGCTGTGAATCTCTGCTATGAAAGGCGGTTTAGTGCAATCCCATCTTGGGGCCAGAAGAGCTACTCTGATATTTATTATGTATAACCTTGAACCTTACGCACTCACAGCTTCAGTTTCCTCATCTATAAAATGAGGACACTGTAGTAGATTATCTCTAAGGTTCCTTTCAGCTCTACCATTCTATGACCAAACACCCTCAAGTGAACAAAAACATCAATCACACATTACTTGGGTGCTTGTAGAAGAGGCTTGTTTCAGTCATTTAAGAATTTAGATGACAAGGCATATTAAAAAAAAAAAAAGGCCCGGTGGCGCAAGCGGTTGGGTGCACGCGATCCGCTGCGGCGGCCCGGGGTTCACCAGTTCGGACCCGGGTGCGCATCGACGCACGGCTTGGCAAGCCATGCTGTGGCAGCATCCCATATAAAGTGGAGGAAGATAGGCACGGATGTTAGCCCAGGGCCGGTCTTCCTCAGCAAAAAAAAAAGAGGAGGATTGGCAGAAGTTAGCACAGGGCTGATCTTCCTCACACACACAAAAAAAACATGGACATATACAACAAAGTAATCTTATAAAGTACTTTGTAGGGGGAAAAATCTCTACGTTTGCTATTTTCTTTTCTCTTATGCAGTATCAAATATTCTCGTGCTTTGGATAAGGAAAGAATTGAGTAGAGACATGAAAAGATGAAGAAGATAAGAAGGTAGCTTCGCTTTAGTTTTCTCCTCTATCTACCTGCTGAATATTAAGCTAGACATCTTGCTGAGTAGATACCTTCTTCTAAGGCTTTGATACTAGATTTTGTAAAAGAGGAAAATAAATAGTAAACACAAGAGCCTCAAAAAGCCAAATCACAATTATCTATAGAGATTACAAAATAATATTCCCATCTATATGAATAAGTGTTTGATGAATACTTGCTGATTGATTCATTATTCAAGGTGGAGAAAATCTTATTATAAAAGAGAAATGCTGAGTGACAAACCCCATATCGGAGGATGATGCTTTCTGTTCTTATAACATATAAAACAATATAAGCCTTTAATATGCTCAAAGAATCTATAAAGTGTCAATCATTAATCAGATTTTATCTTAGAGGAAATCATAACTCTAATAATTCCAGCTAGTTTCGAAAATTTATTCATGTTTTTGGGCCAGGAGTCAATATTTCAAACCCAAAGGATACAGAATTCAAGTAAAAGAAGTCTTAAAGAAGAGGCAGCATGCTATAGTGCTGTAGCAATGTTTGGTGAGCTTCAGACTCACCTGTGGAGCTTTTTGGAAATCACATGCCCAGGTCCCACCACTTGGAGATTCTGATACATTAGGTCTGGGATGATGCCCAGCCTATACTGATGAGGTGAAAAGAGTATGGGCTTTGGATTCCCAGCTTTTCCACTTCTTGGCTCAGTGAACTTAGGCAAGTCACAACCTCTCTGAACCTCAATTTCCATAATTGTAAAACAGGCACAGTAATGTCTACCACATAGAATTGATCTTATGAGGATCAAATGAGATCACAAGATATGAAAGCATTTTGTAAACTGTAAGGCAGTACACAAAAGTGTGAACAATTTTTGCAGTCAAAACTATCATCAGTGCCAAGAACTGTAATAAGGGAGGTTATTTGCTCTTATGTGGTACTCACTGCTAGTGAAGAGAGGAAGCTTCTCTTAAATCATATCCTAGCAGACCTATAAAGTATTTTAACTTATACTGATGGATCAAGGAACTTAGGTTGGCCCTTCCTTAGAAGAGAGAAAAGCTCCAAGGTTGGATCTGAAGTGCTGCTCAACAGCATTGGATTATTACCATTATGCAAAGAATTAAATGCTAGACTGAACATCACCTAATATGCTACTAAGTGATGATGACAACACGATCAATCCAAAGACAGAAAACTATGCTGAACGGATCCACTAAAAATTTATGCTAACTTCAACTGGACCCTCATTTCAGCTAAGCAATCAAAAATGTTACAGCTCCTAGTACCATGCCAAGTATAAAGTAGATGCTCAATAAAAATTAGTTTCCTTCTTTATTGATTTCCTTAGGACATTTCCCACATAGATGTTCAAGCCCTTTTTTATGCTTCAAGTGCTCCATAACATGCCACACCCTCCTACTATACCCCTCCCAAAAATTACTTTGCCTTCCATCTTAATAAAAAAAAAAAAACTCATGTGCTCCCTTATCCAATATCTAATTCTCTTCTGCCATTTAAAATATCTATCTTACCCTATCTATCCTTTCCTTACCATAAAAAATTCACAATCTTCTTAATTTTCACACCATAGTTAGTTGCTCATCCTTTGTTTTTCTGTGGAACTTCATTCATATTTCTTTTAAAGCAATTACCCTGTTGTAATGCATCTGTTTACACATCTGTATCTCCCACAAAACTTACCTAAAGCTCCTATAGGAGAGGTACCACATACTAATGTTATTGATCATTTTATCTCTAGTGTACAGAGTATTGACTTATATAGCAGGCACTAAATAAATATTTATCCATCTATATACGCACTTGATCAGATTAATTTCCATCTCCTTCTGGTATATCAATTAACCCCCCTCCTCTTTATCCAACTTCTCCAATCTTCTTCTCCCTGGTTCTTATATTCTACCTGTAATGTGTTCATATATACTCTATTTTGAAGATAACCTTCCTTTGACCATGCTTATCTCAGTAGCTACAACTCAATTTTTCTTCTTCCCATTGTCAGACATCCTGACAGAATATGCTATATTCATGGTTCTCAAATTTTAGCATAAGACAGAATCATCTGGAAGTCTTGCTAAAACACAGATTGTTAGGCTCTACCTCCAGAATTTCTGATTCACTGGGTTTGGGCTGGCATTGCATTTTTAACAGGTTCCCAGCGCTGGTCCAGGGACCACTCTTTCACAGCTCTAGACCAATCCTATACCAATAGTTCTGATTCTTCTTGGTCTCAGGAGCCCTATAACTCTTAAAATTATTGAGGAGTCAAGGAGATTTTGTTTATCTAGGTTATAGCTATCAATATTTAACATATTAGAAATTAAAACTGAAACTTTAAAAAGTATCTATTCATTGAAAAATGAATATAAATATTATGTTAATATAAATAACATATTTTTATGAAAACTAACTATATTTTCCCAAAAAAATTAGCAGAAGAGTACCATTGTATCACATTTTTACAAATCTATTAATGTCTGGTTTAACAGAACACTTGGATTCTCATAGCTGCTTCTGCATTATACCTATTGTAATGTTGTTTTGGTTGAAGTATATGAAGAAAATCCGGTCTCACACATATATGTAGCTGGAAAATAGTCTTTCCAGATAATTGTGGATATTCTTCTTTGACACAACACCAAAACTCAGCAAGTGGCAGTTTCTTAAAGGTTAGTTGCAATGTGAATTCTGGAACCATACCAAACAACTTTTCATACCCTGTTCATATTAAAACCTATGGATCTATCTTACACTTTGACTGGATCTCTTACCCATACATGATTTTGTAACAACATGAATTGGTAATTTGGAAAACACTGGCTCACTGAGTTATGTAGATAAACCAAAGGTTGACACATTCCATTATAACATGTCAAAAAAAAATCACATTCATCCTCAACACTCTTATTCAACATAGTATTGAAAGTTCCAGCCAGCACAATAAGGGTAGAAGAGGAAAAGAATAAAACTGTCTCTATCTGAGGATGACATGATAGTCTACATAGACAATTCCAAGGAATTTACAAAAAAAATTCTAGAACTAATAAGCGAGTTCAGCAAGGATACAGGATACAAGCTCAACATACAAAAATCAATTTTAGGAGAATCACTTCTAAAATGATGGATTAAAGACCTCTGAAACTCCATTCCTCCAGAAAAAGCAATGAGAATACTGGCAAAAACTGTCAAAATGAACTTTTCAGAACTCTGGAAATTAAACAAGGGCTTGCAACAATCTGAGAAGTATTTACTCAAGAAAATCAGCGGATTTTTCTTGAATAAAAGAATCTCCATAAGACAGCCAGCTTTGTGCCATTTCAAATTGCTCATTTTTATCCCCCTCTCTCTAGCCCTGCAATAGCCCTGACAACCAGCAGACTGGGAACCTTATTAGCTGTGAAAAACAGCAGCTTAGCAGCCACTGGAAGGGACAGAAGGAGTCTGGAGGGGCCAAAAAAGCCCCATTCCCAGAGAATTGTCACAAGTTGAGCAGTCTGGCAGCTCCATGGAAAAGCTTCATTCACAGGGCTTTATTTATTTTTTTTACATATAATTCACATACCATAAAATTCACCATTTTAAAGTGCACAATTCAGTGGTTTTTAGTATATTCACAGGTCATGCAACCATCATCACTCTTCAATTCCAGAACATTTTCACCACCCCAAAATAAAACCCATTAGCAGCCACTCCCATCACCCTTTTCTCCCAGCCCCTGGCAACCAACACTCGACTTTCTATCTATATGGATTTGCCTACTCTGGAAATTTAATGTAAATAGAATCACAATACGTGGCCTTTTGTATCTGGCTTCTTTCACCTAGCAAAATAGTTTCAAAGTTCATCCATGTTGTAGCATGTATGAATATTTCATTTCTTTTATGGTTTGATAATATTCCATTGTATGGGTATCCTACATTTTGTTTATCCATTCATCAACTGATTGACATTTGGGTTGTTTCCATTTTGGAGCTATTATGAATAATGCTGCTATGAACACTTGTGTTTCAAGCATTTGTACGAACATATTTTTTTTTTAATTTTATTTATTTATTTATTTTTTCCCCCCAAAGCCCCAGTAGATAGTTGTATGTCATAGCTGCACATCCTTCTAGTTGCTGCATGTGGGACGCAGCCTCAGCATGGCCAGGGAAGCAGTGCGTCGGTGCGCACCCGGGATCCGAACCCCAGGCCGCCAACAGTGGAGCGCGCGCACTTAACCACTAAGCCACAGGGCCGGCCCTATGAACATATGTTTTTAATTCTCTTCTGTATATATATATATACCTATGAGTGGAATTGCTGAGTCATATGGAAACTTCATGTCTAACTTTTGGAAGAACTTCCAAACTACTTTCCACAGCAGCTTCACCATTTTACATTTCCACCAGCAATGCATGAGGGTTCCAATTTTTCCATATCCTCATCAACACTTCTTATTTTCCATCTTTGTGATTATACATATCTGAGTGGGTGTGAAGTAGCATCTCATTGTGGTTTTGACTTGCATTTCCCTAATGACTAATAATGTTGAGCATCTTTTCATGTGCTTATTGGCCATTTGTTTATCTTCATTGGAGAAATGTATATTCAAGTCTTTTGCCCGTTTTAAATTTGGGTTGTCTTTTTATTGTTGAATTCTCAGAGCTCTTTATATATTCTAGATGCTAGACAATTATCAGATGTATAATATGCAAATATTTTCTCTCATTCTGTGGGCTTTTCCACTTTCTTCATAATGTCTTTTGATGAACCAAAGTTTTAAATTTTGATTAAGTCCAACTTAGCAATTTTTTCTTTGCTTGTGCTTAAGGTGTCATATCTAAGAAATGGTTGCCTAATCCAAGGTCACAAAGATTTATACCTATATTTTCTTCTAAGAGTTTTATACTTTCAGCTCTTACTTTTAGGTATTTGACCATAAATGTGGGGGTTTATTTCTGGACTCTCAATTCTATTCAGTTGATCTATATGTCTATCCTTATGCCAGTACTACAATATCTTGATACTGTAGTTTTGTAGTAAGTTTTGAAATTAAGAAGTGTGAGTCCTCCAACTTTGTTCTTTTCCAAGATCTTTTTGTTCTTTTTCAAGATATTTTGGGTCTCATGAATACCTATATGAATTTTAGGAACCGTTTATCAATTTCTGCAAAAAACAAGGCATTTGGAATTTTGACAGGGATTGAATTGAATTGGTAGATCAGTTTTGGGGAATATTGCCATCTTAGCAATAGTATGTCTTCTGAGCCATGAATATCCAATATCTTGCCATTTATTTTGGTCTTAATTTCTTTCAACAATATTTTATAGTTTTCAGTGTATTAGTCTCGCACTTCTCTAGTTAACTTACTCCTAAGTATAATTCCTAAATAAAATTATCCCTTTTCTCAAATGACATGATCTTGTATATAGAATATCCTCAGAAATCCACAAAAAAAACTATTAGAACTAATAAACAAGTTCAGCCAGGTTACAGGGTACAAGATACAAAAATCTATTATATTTCTATCCACTAACAATGAGTAAACTGAAAATGAAATTAAAAAATCAATTCCATTTAAATTAACATCAAAAAATAAAATAATTAGGAATAAATTTAACAAAACAACTGCAAAATTTGCACACTAAAAACGATAAAACATTGTTGAAAGAAATTGAAGAAGACCCAAATAAATAGAAAGACACCCCATGTTCAATAATATTCGTAAGATGGCAATACTTCCTAAATTGAACTACAGATTCAATGCAATTCTCATCAAAATTCTAGATGGCTTTTTTGCAGAAGTTGACACCCTGAACTTAAAATTCATATTGAAATTTAAAGGATCCAGAATAGGCAAAACCATTTTGAAAATGAACAAAGTTGCGGGGGTCACACTTCCCTATTTCAAAACTTACTACAAAGCCATAGTAATCAAGACTGCAGTACTAACATAAGGATAGACATATAAATCAATGGAATAAAACTGAGAGTCCAGAAATAAACTCTTATATTTAGAGTCAATTGATTTTTAATAAGGGTGCAAAGATAATTCAATGAGGAAAGAATAATCTTTTTAAAAAATGGTGCTGGGACTGGATATCCAATGTAAAAGAATAAAGTTGGATACCTACCTCACACCATATGAAAAACTGACTCAAAATGAATCATTGACTTAAATGTAAAAGCTAAAAACTATAAAATTCTTAGACTGAGACTAAAATATAGGAGCAAATATTCATGACCTTGGGTTAAGTTATGGTTTCTTAGATATGACAACTAAAGCACAAGCAACAAAAGAAAATAATAGTTGTCAATTCTCCCCAAATTGATATACAGGCTTAACACAATTCCTATCAAAATTCCAGCAAAAACGTTTTGTAAATGTAGACAATATTATTCTAAAATTTATATGTAAAGGCATAGGAATTAGAATAACTAAAACAATTCTGAAAAACAATAACAAAATGGAAAGAATCACTCTACCCAATTTCAAGAATTACTTTATAGCTACAGTAATCAAAACAGTGTGATATCAGAAGAAAGACAGACCCATATATTAAAAGGAAAGAATCAAGATCCCAGAAATAGATCCACCCACACAAGTATGGCCAACTGATATTTGACAAATATGCAAAAGCAATTCAATGGTGGAAGGATAGTCTTTTCCACTAATGGTGCTAGAGCAATTGTATATCCATAAATAAAAAAAGGAACCTCAATGTAAACCTCACACTTTATACAAAAATTAACTCAAAATCGATCACAGATGTAAATGTAAAAGGTAGAACTATAAAACTTTTAGAAGAAAATATAGGAGAATATCTTTCAGATCTAGGGCTTGGTAAAAAGTTTTGAGACATGACACCAAAGGCAGAATCCATAAAAGAAAAAAATCAATTGGACTTCATCAAAATTAAATACTTTTGCTCTGCAACCCTATTAAAGGGATGAAAGACAAGCTACAGACTAGAAGAAAATATTTACAAATACATATTTGACAAAAGACTCAAATCTAGAATATATAATTCTCAAAATTCAACAGTAAAAAAATCAATCTAATTAGAAAATGGACAAGAAAAATGAACAGACATTTCACCTAAGAGAACATACAGATGGCAAATAAGTGCATGAAAAAAATGTTCAACATCATTAGCCCTTAGGGAAGTGCAAATTAAAATGATGATGAGATATCACTACACAGCTAATAGAACAGCTAAAATAAATTAATCACAATACCAAATGCTGGGAAGGATGCAGATAATGGGATCTCTCATACATTGCTGGTGGGAATTAAAATGGCACAGCCTCTCTAGAAAACAGCTTGGCAATTTCTTAAAAAATAAACCACTAAACATACACTAACCATTTGACCCAGCAGTTGTACTCCTGGGCTTTTTACCCCATAGAAATGAACATTTATATCCACACAAAAACCTGTACACAGATGTTCATACCAATTTTATTTACAATAGCCACAAACTGGAAACAATCCAAATTCCTCAATAGCAAATAGCTAAACAAACTGTGGTATATCCACGCCATGGAATTCTACTTACAAATAAAGAACGAACTATTGATACACAAAACTTAGATGTCAAAGGAATTACGCTAAGTTTAAAAAGCCAGTATCAAAAGGTTACATACTATATAATTCCATTTATATAACATTCCCAAATGACAAAATTATAGAGATGGAAAATAGGTTATTGGTTGCCTGGGACTGGGGATGGCGGAATAGGTATGACTACAAAGGGGAAGCACGAGGGATCTTTGTGGTAATGGAACTGCTCTGTATCTTGATTGTGGTGGTAGTGGTGGTAGTTACACAAATTTATCCATATGATAAAACTATATAGAACTGTAGACACATACACAAGTTCACGTAAAACTGGTGTAATAGGAATAAAGTCTATGGATTGTACCAATGTCAATTTCCTGGTTTTATAATGTACTATATTTATGAAAATGTTACCACTGAGGAAAACTGGGTGAAAGGTACACCAGAACTCTTTACTATTTTTGCAACTTCTTGTGAATCTATAATTATTTCAAAATAAAAAGTTTTTAAAACTCACATAAATTAATATCACCATCAATTTCATCAGAAAAGTCTAAGTATCTGGAAGCTATCAAGCTCATGGTAGAGGTAAAAGTTTTCCAAAGTTATAATTTTTACTTAAAAGCTTAAATTTTATCACTGGCAACAAATACCGTTAGGTGCTTTCCTTGAAGTCACATTCTCACTTCATTCATTTTTAATGAAAATGTCTGCTAACTACCCAAGACTGAATGAACAAAGTTTATCTGTCAGTCACTCTTTCCAGTAAAAATGGTGTTCTGTGAAAACAGAAGTAGGTACTTCAGCTTCCAAGTCAAACAATCACATAAGGGCGTTTCTTCAAGACAACCACCGTACTTTAATATGCAGCGGAAGTGCTCTGTGGGTGCTTCCCTTTTCATTACATAGAATATTAAAATGATATGTAGTACTCAAGGGTCAAGATTTAATAAAATTAATCATTTTTACTGTTCCATTTTTACTATTCCACAAAATACCCCCAAAGGTATTTTTAAGTAAAACTGGCATTCTTTTTACTGCAAGTGTGTAGCAGTGAAGAATACAGTGACTACTAGTCAAGAGTGTGCCACTGTCTTAATTCATGTTAAAGTGCCACCATTGCTTTTGCACCACCAGTACAA
This sequence comes from Ceratotherium simum simum, assembly GCF_057802395.1. NCBI lineage: Eukaryota > Metazoa > Chordata > Mammalia > Perissodactyla > Rhinocerotidae > Ceratotherium > Ceratotherium simum. The sequence goes on along the minus strand of NC_141940.1, from coordinate 73,646,404 downwards.
ACGCCAATATAGCAAAGGCAAATCACTTAGAATTATTATGGAAACAGTTTCGACCTCACAGACATCTCCACCATACTAACTTCTTCCATTGGCCTCATCATCCACTCAGCCCTTAAACTCCTACAGTCTGTCTTCCACTTTTACCTCGCTATTAAACTGTTTTCTATGGTCACTATTGTCTTCCTAAATGCTAAGTCCAATATCCTTTTCTCCAACCTCATTTTCCTTTATTTCTCTGACGCATTGGCCACTGCTGATCATCCCTTTTTCCTTGAAAAGTTCTTCTCTTTTCATACATGACTCACTGTTCTAGTCCTCCTTCATCTCTGGTATGTCATGTCTTTGTTTGCTCTACTTTTTACTACATCCCTCCCAACACGTAAATGTTTGTGAAATGAATTGGCTTTCTTATTATCTTCCCTTTCCTGCCTCCAAGAACCAAATGATTCAGTCCTTCTCACTGATCATAAATGCTTGCTTACTTTATAATATCTCCTATATCTGCCCCCTTCCTTCCCATTCTCATTGCTACTGCTATAGTCCAGCTCTCATCATTTCAAGCTTACACTATCCTCCATTCTGTTCACTTTTTCAATCCACCTTAAACACTATTGCAAGTTTACTCTTCACTTGGTGCCACCTCACCTCTTCCCAAAAAACCTTCAACCATCCCACTGCCTTTAGGAAAACATCAAAAGTATTTTTTCAGAGAGGTATATTTAGGCCTTCTCAACTTGGCCCAACTTTTTTCTCTAAACTTAGTCCTTACTATGCCCTTGCACAAACACTTTCCTTTGAATAAACTGGTCACCCAACATTCCTTAAACAAGACATGCACATTTCTGCCCATATGACTTTGCTCATGCTCAAGCCTTTGCTCTGCCTAGAATATTCTGTGCCCTCTTCCCCACTTTTCTAAATCTATTCCTTCCTTCAAGGCCAAATCATGTCCTAAATCCTTTGTGCATCTTCCTTTACAGCCCAGCCCACGATGATCCCCCCCCTTCTTACACTGTTACGGTACTTGTCTATGCCAGTGTTTCTCAATCTTTTGTATCTTATATACTACTACCACTCTTTTTGGGAGGATGAAGAGGTTAGAGAAGGATAATAGGAGAGCAGATTCCTTTGTACAACACCCATTTACATATTATCTATTACATGCCAAGCACCATGCTAGATGATGACAATGTAAAGATTAATTTTTTATGTCACTGCTTTTTTGTTGTTGAGGAAGATTCACCCTGAGCTAACATCTGTTGCCAATCTTCCTCTTTTTCTTTTTGCTTGAGGAAGATTTGCCCTATGCTAACATCTGTGCAAATCTTCCTCTATTTTGTATGTGGGTCACCGCCACAGCATGGCTGCCAACGAGTGGTGTAGGTTCGTGCCTGGGAACCGAACCCAAGGCACTGAAGCAGAGCGCGGCAAACTTAACCACTATGCCATGGAGCCGGCCCCAATGTTACTGCTTTTTTAACTAGTAGGAGAGATAGTGGACCAGGGCCCTTAGAACAGTAGAGAAAGTGAGCTTTCCACTTGGCTTGCATCTCCAGGACACCCTCCATCATAGTCATTATGGATAAGCTCATGGCTCCTGCCTCTGTGTGACCTTGCCAGCTTCTACAAGTGGTCTTACCCCAGTAAAGAGGGAAGGAAGTATAAACACAACACATGACCCTTGCATCTACAGATGATAGGACAGCAGAAAGAGGCACTGCCAACAGACAAGGGAAATGGGAAATTAGGAGAAACACCAAGATCTATAGTTTCTTCTACAATGCTAAAAGATTACAGATGGATAATCTGTGGCTCAAGGGTAAAGAGAAGAGGGAGTTGGTGTCAAGATGGTGGCATAGGTGGACTCTGAACTCACCTCCTCCCATGGACACAACAAATTGACAGCTACTCTTGGAATAATTAACCCTGAAAGAGAACTGAAAACTGGATAAAAAGAACCCCCACAACAAGAGACAGTCCTGACTGAGATGGAAGAGCCAGATATTCCTCTCTGGAGAGAAAAAAAAAGCCACCTTCACAAGCCACAGTGCTTCACGGCTGCCCAGGAGCAATCCAAAGGTATGCAGCCTTCCCTGGAGGAGTGGGGGACCTGAGCGGGGGAGCATTTCTGCTATAAGCATCTTTTGGTCCCAGCACAACCAAGACGAGTGTCATAGTGTCTGGCTGTGCTGGCTACTAACAGCAGTGGGAATACCCCCAGAAAAGCTATCAGACATAAGGATAAAAAATCTGGATCTTAAAGGGCCCACATACAAATTCACCCATTTCAGAAGGCAACCTAAAATCACCAGAAAGAAAGGTGCATAGTCCTTTGGTGAAAAGAGGCTCACCTGATACACTCTGGGTGCATCTCAGTGAGAGGTGAGACCTCTCCAGGGACTGAGACATTGGCAGCAGCCATTATTGTGACCTAGTACGGGCATGCTGACATAGACGCTGGCAGACGCCATTGGAGTTCTTCCGTGGCCTGCTAGCCCAGGGTCGCCCCCACCCACTAGAGCACTGATTTAATCCAGCTCAGTTAGGGCAGGCAGCCTGCCCTAGGGATTGGCTCCACCCAGTAGCAAGCCTTCAAGCAACTGGTAGACATGCGTAGGCTGGGTGCCTGCAACGTCTGAAGCCAGGCAAGTGGGTCCACCTCTGTGGGGCAGAGTGGGCACAAGGAGCGGGTGGAGTGTGGGAGGCCTCAGCAGTGGGGTGACTGGGTCTGCTTCAGGAGGTCAGGGTGCACACACGGGACAGGACTGTGTTGACGGGGTATGTGGCCCTGTGGGTAGTGGGACTTGTCAGTTACAGAAGACTTGTGCTTCTCAAACAGCCACATAGGGGATAGGCTCCCCACTTCCAAAGCATGAAGCAATTAGGTGCTCCCATGCCTGGGGCCAGTCCCATTAAGCTACAATCCTGAGACAGCTGACAAGAACCTTGTAGGCTGGAGGTCTACAGCAATTGTAAACCCCTAAGCCTAACAACCAGTCATGCTAGGGGCCTACTCACTTAAAAGAAAAACCACAGAAGGAATGTGCTATTAGACCTTGCAGCCAACTGTGCTGGGTCCCCCAACATGCGATAAAGTGACTGAATAGTCCATAGCAGCCACATGCAGCTGAGCAATACAATCAGCTGGCCAGGGTGACAGCACAGCCTTCCTGGGCGCCTGCAGCAAAAGCAACCCTGCCACAACAGGACACATGTAACCCACACAGGGGTCACTCCTGGAACATCTGGAACTGGTGACGAGAGGGAAGCATACTGCTGGGCCTCAAAAGGAATCTCTTATATAAGGCAACCTCTCCAAGATAAGGAGACATAGCTGACCTACCTAATACATAGATATAAGCACAGAGAAAGAGGTAAAATGAGGAGGCAAAGGAATATGTTCCAAGTAAGGGAACAGGACAAAACTCCAGAAAAAGAACTAAATGAAACAGAAATAAGAACCTACCTGACAAAGAGTTCAAACAAAAAGTCATAAGGATGCTCACTGATCTTGGGAGAAGAATGGATGAACTCAGTGAGAACGTCAACAAAGAATTAGAAAATATAAAATAGAACCAATCAGAAATGAAGAATACAGTAGGGGAAATGAAAAATTCACTAGACGGACTCAAAACCAGAGTAGATGATACAGAAGAACAGATCAGCGAGCTGGATGAAAGACTAGAGGAAATCACCCAAGCTGAACAGATAAAAGAAAGAAGAATTAAAAAGAACAAGGACAGTCTAAGCGACCTCTGGGACAACATCAAATGCACTAACATCCATGTCATAGGTATCCCAGAAGGAGAAGAGAGAGACAAAGGGGCAGAGAATCTATTTGAAGAAATAATAGCTGAAAACTTTCCTAACCTAAGAAAGGAAACAGACATCCAGGTAGGTGAAGCACAGAGAGCATCAAACAAGATAAACCCAAAGAGGCCCACAGCAAGACACATCTTAATTAAAACACACAGAATTAACGATAAAGAGAGAATCCTAAAACCTGCAAGAGAAAGGCAACAAGTTACATACAAAGGAAACCCCATAAGGGTATAAGCTGACTTCTCAGCAGAAACCTTACAGGATAGATAGAGTCGCATGATATATTTAAAGTGGTAAAAGGAACAAACCAACAGTCAAGAACACTCTACCCGGCAAGATTATCATTCAGAATAGAAGGAGATATAAAGAGTTTCCCAGACAAGCAAAAATTAAAGGAGTTTCTCACCAAGAAACTAGTCCTACAAGAAATGCTATAGGGATTTATTTAAAGGGGAAAGAGAAGACCACAAATAGGAAAAAATTACCTATTTACATGATAAGAGGGTAATGGATACAAACGCACAAAAAAGAGGTTAGATATGGGATCAAAAACATAAAATGTGGGAGGAGGGGAGTAAAAGAGTAGAGCTTTTAGAAAGAGGTCACACAAAAGAGATCATCAATTCAATACAGATTGCTATATATTTAGGTTATTATATATGAACTTCATAGTAATCACAAATCAGAAACCTATAATAAATACACAAAAAACTAAGAGAAAAGAACCCAAATATAATACTAAAGAAAGTCATCAAACCACAAGGGAAGAGAGCAAGAGAAGAAAAGAACAGAGAAGAACAACTAAAACACCCAAAAAAAAGTAACAAAATTGCAATAAGTACATACTTACGAATAGCTACTTTAAATGACAATGGACTAAATGCTCCAGTCAAAAGCCATAGGGCGGCTGATTGGATAAAAAAATAAGACCCATATATATGCTGCATACAAGAGACACACTTCAGACCTAAACACACTCACAAACTGAAAGTGAAGGGTGGAAAAAGATACTCCATGTAAATGGCAATGAAAAGAAAGCTGGGGTAGCAATACTTAGATCAGATAAAATAGACTTTAAAACAAAAACTGTAACAAGAGACAAAGAAGGGCACTGCATAATCATCAAGGGAACATCCAACAAGAGGATATAACAGGGCCAGCCCCATGGCTTGGCAGTTGGGTGCGCGCGCTCTGCTGCTGGCGGCCCAGATTCGGGTCCCAGGCGCGCGCCGACGTGCCGCTTCTCCGGCCGTGCTGGGGCCACATCCCACATGCAGCGGCTGGAGGGATGTGCAGCTGTGACATGCAACTGTCTACTGGGGCTTTGGGGAAGAAAAAAAGGAGGAGGATTGGCAATAGATGTTAGCTCAGAGCCGGTCTTCCTCAGCAAAAAGAGGAGGATTAGCATGGATGTTAACACAGGGCTGATCTTCCTCAAAAAAAAAAAAAAAAAGAGGATATAACACTTGTAAATATCTATGCACCCAACATAGGAGCACCTAAATATGTAAAGCAATTATTAACAGACACAAAAGGAGAAATAGACAGTAACACAATAATAGTAGGGGACTTTTAACACTCCACTTACACCAATGCATAGATCATCCAAACAGAAGATCAACAAGGGAACATTATCCTTAAATGACATATTTGACCAGTTGGACTTAGTAGATATATACAGAACACTCCACCCCAAAACCGAAAAATACACATTCTTTTCAAATGGACAAGGAACATTCTCCAGGACTGGTCACATATTAGGCCACAAAACAAGTCTCAATAAATTTAAGAAGACTGAAATAATACCAAGCGTCTTCTCTGAACACAACAGCAAGAAACTGGAAATCAACTAGAGGACGAAAATCAGAAAATCCACAAATATGTGGAGATTAGACAAAATGCTACTGAACAATGATTGGGTCAATGAAGAAATAGAAGGAGAAATCAAATACCTGGAGACAAATGAAAATGAAACTACAACATGCCAGAATTGATGGGATACAGCAAAAGTAGTTCTAAGAGGGAAGTTTATAGCAACACAGGCCTACCTCAACAAACAAGAAAAATCTCAAATAAACAATCTAACAGTGCACCTAAAGGAACTGGAAAAAGAAGAACAAAGACCAAAATCAGTAGAAGGAAGGAAATAATAAAAATCAGAGCAGAAAAAATTAAATAGAGACTAAAAAAAATAGTAAAATTCATTGAAACTAAGAGCTGGTTCTTTAAAAAGTTAAACAAAATTGACAAACCTTTAGCTAAATTCACCAAGAAAAAGACAGAGAAGGCTCAAATAAATAAAATCAGAAATGAAAGAGGAGAAATTACAATGGATGCCTCAGAAAAACAAAAGATTGTAAGAGACTACTATGAAAAGCTCTACACCAACAAACTGGATAATCTAGAAGAAATGGATAAATTCTTAGAATCATATAACCCTCCAAAACTGAATCAAGAAGAAATAGAGAATCTGAATAGACCAATCACCAGTAAGGAGATCGAAACAGTAATCAAAAACCTCCCGAAAAATAAAATTTCAGGATCAGACAGCTTGCCTCGTGAATTCTACCAAACATTGAAAGAAGACTTAATACCTATCCTTCTCAAACTCTTCCAAAAAACTGAAGAGGAGGGGAAGCTTCCTAACTCATTCTACAAAGCCAACACTACCCTGATTCCAAAACCAGACAAGGACAACAGAAAAAAAAGAAAATGACAGGCCAATATCATTGATGAACACAGAAGCAAAAATCCACAACAAAATACTAGCAAATTGAATACAACAATACATTAAAAAGATCATACAACATGATCAAGTGGGATTTAATCCAGGAATGCAGGGATGGTTTGACATCCACAAATCAATCAACGTGATACACCACATTAACAAAATGAAGAATAAAAATCAGATGATCATCTCAATAGATGCAGAGAAAGCATTTGACAAGATACAGCATCCATTTATGATAAAAACTCTGAATAAAATGGGTATAGGAGGAAATTACCTCAACATATTAAAGGCCATAAAAGACAAACTCACAGCTAATATCATTCTCAATGGTGAAAAACTGAAAGGTATCCCTCTAAGAACAGGAACCAGACAAGGATGTCCACTTTCACCATTCCTATTTAACATAATATTGGAAGTCCTAGCCAGAGCAATCAGGCAAGAAAAAGAAATAAAAGAGATCCAAATTGGAAAGGAAGAAGTGAAACTGTCACTATTTGGAGATGACATGATTTTATACATAGAAAACCCTAAAGAATCCACCAGAAAACTTTTAGAAATAAGACACGAATACAGTAAAGTTGCAGGATACAAAATCAACATACAAAAATCAGTTGTGTTTCTATACACAACGAAGTAGCAGAAAGAGAAATTAAGAATACAATCCCATTTACAACTGCAACAAAAAAAATAAAATACCTAGGAATAAACTTAACTAAAGAGGTTAAAGATTTGTACACTGAAAACCAGAGAACATTGTTGAAAGAAATTGAAGAAGACACAAAGAAATGGAAAGATATTCCATGTTCTTGGATTGGAAGAATTAACATAGTTAAAATATCCATACTTCCTAAAGCAATCTATAGATTCAACGCAATCCCCATCAAAGCCCCAAGAACATTTTTCACAGAAATAGAACAAAGAATCCTAACATTTATATGGAACAACAAAAGATCCCAAATAGCCAAAGGAATCCTGAGAAAAAAGAACAAAGCTGGAGGTACCATACTATCTGAATTCAAAATATACTACAAAGCTATAGTAAACAAAACAGCATGGTACTGCCACAAAAACACACACACAGATCAATGGAACAGAATCAAGAGCACAGAAATAAACCCACAGATCCATGGACAGTTAATTTTCCACAAGGGAGCCAAGAACATACAATGGAGAAAGGAAAGTCTCTTCAATAAATGGTGCTGGGAAAACTGGATAGCAACAGGCAAAAGAATTAAAGTAGACCAGTATCTTAGACCATACACAAAAATTAACTCAAAATGGATTAAAGACTTGAATATAAGACCTGAAACCATAAAACTTCTAGAGAAAAACATAGGCAGTACACTCTTCGACATCGGTCTTAGCAACATATTTTCAAGTACCATGTCTGACTGGGCAAGAGAAACAATAGAAAAAATAAACAAATGGGACTGCATCAAACTAAAAAGCTTCTGCACAGCAAAGGGAACCATCAACAAAATGAAAAGACAACCTAACAATTGGGAGAAGATATTTGCAAACCATATATCTGATAAGGGGTTAATCTCCAAAATACATAAATAACTCATACATCTCAACAACAAAAAAACTAACAATCCAATTAAAAAATGGGCAAAAGATATGAACAGACATTTCTCCAAAGAAGATATACAGATGGCCAACAGGTACTTGAAAAGATATTCCACATCATTATCAGTGAAATGCAAATCAAAACTACAATGAGATATCACCTCACACCCATCAGAATGGCTATAATTAACAAGACAGGAAACAACACGTGTTGGAGAGGATGTGGGGAGAAGGGTACTCACATACACTGCTGGTGGGAGTGCAAACTGGTGCAGCCACTATGGAAAACAGTATGGAGATTCCTCAAAAAATTAAGAATAGAACTACCATACAATCCAGCTATTCCACCGCTGGGTATTTATCCAAAGAACATGAAAACCCGAATGCATAAAGATACATACACCTCTATGTTCATTGCAGAATTATTCACAATAGCCAAGACTTGGAAGCAACCTAGGTGCCCATCAAGGCACAAATGGATAAAGAAGCTGTGGTATATATACACAATGGAATACTACTCAGCCATAAGTAACAATGAAATTCAGCCATTTGTGACAACATGGATGGACCTTGAGGCTATTATGCTAAGTGAAATAAGTCAGATGGAAAAAGTCAAATATGAGTATGATCTCACTCATAAGTAGAAGATAAAAAGAATAACAAACAGTCACATAGAGATAGAAATTGGATTTGTGGTTACCAGAAGAGAAGGTGGAAGGGAGGGGGGTGAAAGGGATGATTAGGCACATGTCTGTGGTGATGGATTGTCATTAGTCTTTGGGTGGTGAACATGATGTAATCTATACAGAAATCGAAATATAATGATGTACACCTGAAATTTAAAAAAACAAAGAAAATTTAATGAAGAGAAATTACTTTTGTTCCGCAGCAAAAAAAAAAAATCAAGGAAGCAAAAATAAAAAGTCCAAAACAATTAAAATCAGGCACATCTATTTCCACAATAAATATGAAGGTATTAAATGCAAAAAAAAAAAAAAAAAAAGGAGGAGTAAGCAGAAGATTATCCATCACCCTGCAGGGGGATATAGAGATTGAGGAAAAGTAAATTGTTAACAATTGTTATGAAGACCTTGTGACCACCTTAGACACAGTCTGTGCTCCGCCTCATCTAAGACACTCATTTGGCACTTATATTTTCCTTTTATCATTTTTTAAAAATGAATTTATAGCCTAACTTCCAAACTAGCTTATAATTTTCTGGAGGCGAATGACTGTACCTTACAACTCCACTCATATATAGCACTGAACACTGCATGTAGATAATTATCTGCACTACTCTTATGGTACTTAATTCTTTCTATCTTGAGTATGCATTCTTTATCTCACCAACTAAACTGTAATCTCCTTGAGGATAGGATATGTGATTATTTGCATTCCCCTCCCCCATACAGCCTAGCATAGTACTCTGTTCATAGAAGATACTCATTGTCTGTTGAATAATTTAAGAAATAATAAATTAATAAAGAAATTATACAACCAGTTCAATGGTAAATGCCTAGAGAAAGATAATGCCTATAAGATCTCAGAATATCTCAGAAGCTCTACTGGGACAGAGAAAACTCATTAGTAAACACCACTGTTAACCGGTTCATAAACATGTTTTCTACCAAGCAAATATCAACAAAACCTACGGCCCTAATGGTAAGAATATCTTCCAGATGAAAAATTTACTTACAGCAGAATTAGTCTTCATTTCAACTTTTGAAGATGTCATCACAAATCAAAGTCAAGAATTATTATATAGTTCTCATTATTGAACATAACTACTAAAACTTTCAGCAAGCTAAAGGAGATACCATTTAGATATCAACATCCACAACACTGAAGAAATGCTACAAGATTTTCCGGAATCATAGAATCTTTGTGTTAAGAAGGGACTTAAGAGTCATCTAGTCCAATTTCCTACCTAATAAAGGAATCCTTTCTACAATATATAATTCTTAGGATGTTCACACCTTTGCTTGCAGTCTTTCAGTGACAGTAGGCTTACCATCTTGCAACAAAGCTATTCCATTATTGGATTACTATCACTGATAAAAGGTTTCTTTACACTGAGCCCAAACCTGTCTTCCTATAATTTCTACCCATTGGTCTTAGTTCTATCCTGTGGAGTTTAATTCTTGTTTGATATGATAGTCCTCAAAATATTCCTACTGTCTTCTTTTTTTCCAGGCAGACATCCCTATATCCTCCAAATATTTTTCACATGAGACATTTTCCCACTATTCCAATGATTTTAAACTGTGATGCCTAGACTGATCACAATACTCAAGATATGAACTAACTACTGTAGAATGCCTACCAAGATCTTGGAACTATATATCTATTAGTATAGCCTAAGATTGTGCTAACTTTTTTTGCAGCTACATCACATTGCTGATTTAAGCTTGAGCTTGGAGACAATTAAAACACATAAGTTTTTTTCACATGAACTACTATAAAGCCAAAGTACCTCTGTCACAATGTAATATATAGACAGCTGATCTCTTAAATATCGGATTCTTATAGCCTCAGAGAAGTTAAGTGACAGCTCAAGGTCACAGAGCAAGTTGGTAGAAGAGTTAGGATGTAAGACTAAGACATGTGGCACTTCATACCAGTTTTTAGTAGTTGCATTAAAGTAACCCACAAAGGATATTAACATTAAAAGGCAACACAAAATTACCAAAAGGGGGTTCTCTCTTTTATATAGTCAACCTAATTTGTAGGGTAGGGAGCGTTAGACTGAAAGTCAGAAAATCTTGGTTCTGGTCTTAGATCTTCAGCTAACTCACATCCTCTCTCTGAACCTCAGTTTCATCATTTAAAAAATAAGAAGGAATTAAATAAAACCTAAATAAATAGGAAGACACCCCATATTCATGGATCAGAACACTTAATATTATTAAGTAGCAACAGTCCTCAAATTGATCTACTGATTCAACACTATCCCTATCAAAATCCCAGGTGGCTTCTTTGCATAAATCGACAAGCTTATCCTAAAATTCATATGAAAATGCAAGAGAATATCCAAAATAATCTTGAAAAATAACAAAGTTGGAGGACTTATGCTTTCTGATTTCAAAACTTACTACTTACTACATAGCTAGTGTAATCAAGACAGTGTGGTATTGGCATAAGGACAAACATATAGATCAATGGAATAGAATCAAGAGTCCAGAGTACACCCTCACATTTATGATCAACTGATTTTTGACAAGGGTGCCAAGACCATTCAATGGAGAAAGAATAGTCTTTTCAACAAATGATGCTGGGACAACTAGATAGCCACATGCAAAAGAACAAAGCTGGACCCCTACCTCACGCCATAGCCAAAAATTAACTTGAAATGGATCATAAACCTAAATGTAAGAGTTAAAACTATAAACTTCTTAGATATGGAGAAATTAGAGCCCTCATACACTACTCGTGGGAATGTAAAATGGTGCAGCCACTGTGGATAACAGTCGGGCAGTTTCACAAAAGGCTAAACATAGAGGTACCGTGATATTCAGCAATTCTACTCCTAGGTATATATCCAAGAGAAATAAAAACATGTACACAAAAAAATCTGCACATGAATGTTCACAGTAGAATTATTCATAATAGCCCAAAGTTGGAAACAACTCAAATGTTCATCAGTGGATGAATGGATAAACCAAATGTGGTATAACCGTACAGTGGAACATTATTTGTGAAAAGATGAAGTATTAATACATGCTACAACACAGATGAACCTTGAAAACATGCTAAGTGGAGAACCTAATCACAAAAGACCACTTCTTGTATGATTTCATTTATATGAAATATCCAGAATAGGTAAATCTATAGAGACAGAAGGTAGATTAGTGGTTGCTAGGGCTGGGGTCAGGAGGAATGGAGAGTGACTGCTAATGAGTAGGGGATTTCTTTTGGGGGTGATGAAAATGTTTTAAACTTAGATTGTAATGAAGGTGCACAATTCTGTGAATATACTAAAACCATTGAATTGTACATTTTAAATGTGTGAATTTTATAGTATATGAATCATATCTCAATAAAGATGTTAAAAAATAAAAATAAGAGGATTATACTACATGATTTTTAAAGTCTCTTTCATTTCTAAAATTATATAATTACAGAGAACAAACTCATCACAGCTTACAATTTGTCAACTGAAAATGCACATCTAACTGCATGGTGACAAAAGGAGGAAACTCACAAGCCAAACAGAGATAAAGTACAACTTTGAACACTGATAGCAGCAGACTTTTAGAAAACATCAGCAAACAACTCAGAACAATCACAAATGAGAACTCAAGCTCTTTTCAGGCAAATATTTTAGGCAGACTATGAATGTAAGAGTCACAGAGACATGTGTTTCAAGTAGAGGCTACTGCCATAAATAAATGACAGACATTACAGGTAGTGGTTAAAAATTATGTTTAGTTATATATCAGTCTTTCCAACCTCATCCACTCCCACACAGATACCAATCACCATTAGTGATGTTACCTTCATACATAAAACAGAGATAAAAATGGTCAAATATAATACCCTATGAAAGACAAATGACACCTGACTTTCTTCTAATAGGTTACATCTCATCACTTTTTCATTTGCATATACAAAGTACCCCACTGTGAGGCCCTGGTGACTACGATACCTACTGACTCTGCTTGGTAAGAAAGCACTTTGAAAAGGTTCCTCTCCACAGCAATCTTCTGCATAGTCATGTGGTCCTCAGTGGAGCTCCTTTGCATTAATTTGACATATAATTGCTCCAGACCCTGGAAAATAAAACCAGAATACAATGTAATGATGAGAATAACCACAACTGTTACTAATAATTGCCATGGCTAAAAATCAATGGTAACTTACAGCAATGGCAACTTGAAAAAATTCATCAGCGGTCACAGCATTTCCAACACAAAGCCACCCTTTTCCTGTTTTCATATTCATCTGGAAGAGAGAAGTTAGAAAATAGTTTTTAAAAATTCATACCTCCTCCAAACTGGTTGAGGAGAGTATTGGAGAAAACATTTAAGCTTCTGTCCATATTCAGTAGTGTAATCCACAGAAAACAAAAAAGTAACACCATTTATTAGAGTTCTGTGTTCTGCTCTGAACTCCATACTTTAAGAAAAATGGTCTTAAGAAAAGCAATAATAAAAAATTAATAGACTTGAAAACACATCTTCTAAGGAAATATTAAAAGAAAACATTGGGATAATTTAGATAGGAAGAGAAAGGTCTGAAAAATGAATGCTTCACATACTTGAACAAAGTTATATGATAAGCCTTAGACTATAAGTCAACACACCCTGGGTTCTAGTTTTTAATTACATCTCTAATAAAATTTTTATTTACCCAATAAATGTTTATTAATTATCCTTTACATGCCAGGCACCCTGAAGAAGCTCACAGTATTCTAATTAACAGACATCTAAATAAATAGTTGGTATGTAATATGCACAAATGCTGTGGAAGCAAACAAGGACTGAATCAAGATGGACGATTGAGCACACACTACAGCCACCCCTTCTACTATAAATTCCTAGAAATGATGTGTGTGTGTGTGTATATATATATATATATATATGTATATACTATAAATATAGTATACATAAATTTTACTATAAATTTTATATACTAGAAATCCCTAGAATATTCTCTAGAAATAAGAGAAAATATATACATATTTTTCTTATTCAGTACGAGTCCTGGAAAACAAGGGACATTTTCAGTTGACCTGAAATTATGAGGAACCTCTGAAAAATAGACAGCAAATGGGATGAGGCAAAAACCCACATCCCAAAATGCACAAAAATGCAAAACGTGGAAACATTCTGGATGTGAACAGCAGGAGTATCAGGCAGTTGGCTACCCCCTAAGAGGGAACTCCCAGGAGTTCCCCCTGGACTCCTGTCCCAGGAAGGAATAGTGAGTACAATCACTTAAGCTGGATAAAAATAGGGTTCCAATTGGCCGACAACACAGGTCAATGCAAAACATCCAGTCTTACCACTCCATCAGTCACTGGATTCAGCTTATTTACTGTAACCTAGTATATAGTTTGACACAGTATTCACAGAAGACTATCAAGAAATCTCAAATCACATACGAGTAAGAATCACCAAACAATTGAGGGAAACCAATACCATGAAAGGACAGGACATCACACTCAACAAATAGAAGAATACCTAAGGAAATAGAATTAAGAGAGCTAGCAGATGGAAACATAAAGAGAAATACCATTGTTATCCCCAGAATTAAATAGTAGTCACAAGCAATAAAATGCTCCTTTTAGTTTTCATTCTTTGGAATCAACAGAGGCAAAAATGCAAATGTTATTAGAGGTGACAGAAGTTGGAAGGTTAAAGGTAAGGAAAGGTAGAGAGAATAGTAAAGGTACCAATATCCTCACAGAGTGAAAAGTAAAGATATATGCTCCAGGGGCCGGCCCCGTGGCTTGGCAGTTAAGTGTGCGCGCTCCGCTGCTGGCAGCCCGGGTTCGGATCCCGGGTGTGCACCGACCACTGCTTCTCTGGCCATGCTGAGGCTGCGTCCCGCATACAGCAACTAGAAGGATGTGCAGCTATGACATACAACTATCTACTGGGGCTTTGGGGGAAAAATAAATAAATAAAAATTAAAAAAAAAAAAAGATATATGCTCCAAAACTGATGGAGAAAGAAATAAAAATTTAAATATATTATTTAAACTTTTAAAAGGTAACCATCAGATAAATTAAAAATAGTATAAAATAACTAACAAAAACTGAAAGAGGATGTAGGAGGAGGTAATATAAGATAATATGATATAAGTCTTCACCTATCATAGCAGAAAAAAATAGATCACATATAGAGCTGATAAATCAAGATGTAATTATTATTATTATGGGCTGAATTGTGTCCCCCCAAAATTCATATGTTGAAGCCCTAACTCCCAGTACCTCAGAATGTGACTGTACTCGGAGATAGGGCCTTTAAAGAGGTGATGAAGTTAAAACGAGACAACTAGGGTAGGCCCTAATCCAATTTGACTGGAGTCCTTATAAGAGGAAATTTGGGTACACAAAGGGACACCAGGGATGCATACACACAGAGGAAAGGCCATATGAGGACACAGCAAGAACGCAGACATCTGCAAGCGAAAGAGAGGTCTCAGAAGAAATCAAACCTGCCAACACCTTGATCTTGGACTTCTAGTCTCCAGAATTGTGAGAAAATAAATGTTTACTGTTTAGGCCACTCAGTCTGTAGTATTTTGTTGTGGCAGTCCTAGGAAACTAACACAGTGATATAAGCTTATAATTAAAATACATGGAGGTAACAAGGAGAAGTGAAAGCAGAAATGGTTACAAGTAATAGCCTTAAAACAGGAAAAGATGTATGCACAAGGCAATTCATTGCAGTACCCAAATGTCCATCTAAGGGGGCTGGTTGAATATAATAAGGTACATGCACCAATTGAATACTATGTAGCTATAAAAAATGAAGAATATCTCTGTATACTGCTATGGAGTGATCTTTAGGATATAATGCTAAATGGGGTAAAAAAAAAAAGATGGAGACAGCTGGGAGAAGATATTTGCAAATCATATATCCAACAAGCGGTTAATCTCCAGAATATATATAAAGAACTCACACAACTGAACAACAAAAAAACAAATAACCTGATCAAAAAATGGGCAGAGGATCTGAACAGACATTTTTCCAAGGAAGACATACAGATGGCCAATAGACATATGAAAAGATGTTCAACATCACTAATCATTAGGGAAATGCAAATCAAAACTACAATGAGATATCACCTTACATCCATCAGAATGGCTATAATCACCAAGACAAAAAATAACAAATGTTGGAGAGGATGTGGAGAAAAGGGAACCCTCATTCACTCCTGGTGGAAATGCAAACTGGTGCAACCTCTATGAAAAACAGTATGGAGATTCCTCAAAAAATTAAAAATGGAAATACCTTATGATCCACCTATCCCACTTCTGGGTATTTATCCAAAGAACTTGAAACCAACAATCCAAAGAGGCTTATGCACCACTATGTTCATTGCAGCATTATTCACTATAGCCAAGAAGTGGAAGCAACCCAAGTGTCCATTGACAGATGATTGGATAAAGGAGATGTGGTACACATATATATATAATGGAAAACTACTCAGCCATAAAAAAAGACAAAATCATCCCATTTGCAACAACATGGATGGACCTGGAGGGTATTATGTTAAGTGAAATAAGCCAGACAGAGAAAGACAAACACTGTATGACTTCACTCATATGTGGAATATAAATTAACACACGGACAGGGAGAACAGTTTGGTGGTTACCAGGGGGAAGGGAGTTGGGGGGTGGGCACAAGGGGTGAAGGGGCACATTTATACGGTGATTGACAAATAATGTACAACTGGAATCTCACAATGTTATAAACTATTATGACGTCAATAAAAAAATGGGGGAAAAAAGGTGGAGAAAAGTACATATATGGAATGCTACCATTTATCTAAGAACCTTGAATGAGGGGGGTGATGTGAATATATACCTGTTTCCTTATATTTAAAAGCCAAAAGGATAAATATAAAATAAACAAAATAGTTATCTACAGGGGAAGGAAGGAAACAGGGTGGAGAGGACAAGAGATAGAAGCTAGATTTATCTGAATATACTTCCTTTAGTGGTTTTGACTTTGGAACCATGTAAATATTTCACATAATAATAAAACACAATTCAATCAAAATGGGGGGGGGAAGCAATCACTAAAAATCAAAAGGAAATAGAAACAAATGAACCTAACTATGTATCAAGTCAATAGCTTAATCACAGAGAAAGGAATTACTTCAAGTAATTTTAAACAATATTTTAATAACATTAAAACAATATTTTGACTGTACATTCCTAGAGGGATATATCCTAAGAATGAAAGAAGTGCAAAAAAATTCTCAAATGATTTTTAGAAATCATTGCTAGTAATAATATTGATATTGCTATATTCTGAAACTATTATAAATATATATATTTTTAGGACAAAACAAATTATTCATTATACTGTTGTCAGGCACCAAGATTGTTAGCACTTGTGAAAATTAATACAGGGAAATCTCATTTAAAATGGAGTCAGGATGCCAAAGGGGGAGCTCCCACACAGTACCACCCAAGGTCAATTACAGAAAAGATAATCAATTACAGACCCCAACAGAAAGAAGTCTTCAACAGGAAAGAATTGTCAATTACAGCAAGAAATGTACATTGCATCCCAAACAGAAATTAACTATCCCAGCAACTTAGCCAATGAGAAATCATCACCGTCCTTAACTCTCGCTTTTTCTCCAATGGACTTTCATTCAAAGCAACATCTCACAATTTCCTCCTTTTTCCCGATAAAATAATGTTCCTCTCCTTTGATTGTTGGACTTGCTTATGGCTTTTGCCACAGTATGCGGGTCTGGAATTCCAATTCTTTGGTTTTTTCCAAATAAATTCATTTTTCTGGTAAAGTAACTGGCTGTTTTATTTTTAAGGGCAACACACCAGAGGAATAAAACACAAATATAAAATCAAGAAGCTAAGTAAAACCCTACAATCCTAAATATCAATTCGAAATATCAGTATGAACTCATTATATATTTTCTCTTTTTAAAAAAATATGTAGGGGCCAGCCCGGTGGCATAGCGGTTAAGTTCATGTGCTCCACTTCAGCGGCCCAGGGTTTGCAGGTTTGGATCCCAGGCACAGACCTACACACCACTTATTGAGCCATGTTGTGGCAGGCGCCCCACATATAAAGTAGAGAAAGATGGGCACGGATGTTAGCCCAGGGCCAATCTTCCTCAGCATAAAGAGGAGGATTGGCAACAGATGTTAGCTCAGAGCTAATCTTCCTCACAAAAGTAAATAGGTAGATAGATAGATAGATAGACAGATAGATAGATAGATAGATAATTTCATAGCTCTGTCCACTAAAAAGGTCTAGAAACAATGACTGATGCAACAGCAATGAACACTTGTAATGTCCAGATCGTGGTTTCTAAATGACATTCTCCACCTAAAGGAAACAGGTTCCTTGGAGGAATAGCTGATTCCAGGTCTAGGGCAGGAACTATACAAGATGAGCCTGGGATATCTTGTCATATCAGAAATCAAAGATTATTGGGGTCATGTCAAAAGGACTCAGAATCACTTAAAGAGGCTCCTGGCCAGAGATAGGACATTGTGCTTCAATAAGAGTAATAACTACAATGGATTAAAGTTCATTAAATATGTTAAAATCTATGAGTTCACAATGATACTTTTTCTAAAAACCTACTTGGTCATCATTTAAGGATGTTAGAGAACCAACTCATTATTCTGAAATCTACTAAATAAAGGGAAAGAATCAAGACTGTCTTTCTTGTAAAAGTATACTTCAGAGTAACCAAATAGTTGATGAGGGAAAGTTTCTCTCTTTTCCAGTTAATAAACAAAGAAGGAATACAGAATTAGAATATGCAAACTCCTACAGAAATAATGGATCTGGGGACAATAATCATCAAAGGGCACTAACACAACAAAAAAGACAAGCAGACATTAGTGCCTCCTGATGCAAGTACACCATACCACCTACGAATTATTCTTGACAAAATTGAACCTGAATCAGATCAAGCTTCTAAATTTAACTACCAGTTTACAGGAAAAACGGGAGACTATATTAAATGACACCATTAGGATGCAGTCATCAGAATCTAAAATTTAGGAAACTCTGTAGAACAAACAACCTGGTTTCTTCAGCAAATAAAGTTGTTCAACAGATTGAAAAAAAGGAGGGGGAAACATGTAGATTAAAAGAGACATAGTAACAAAATACAAAGTGTGGACTTGCTTTAATCCTGATTCTAAGGAACCAACTGGAGAGAAGGCAAGCAAGCAAGTGAGCAGGTGGGCGAGGTAGGGTGGGGGAGACTGGATATTTGATGATTTTGGAAAATCTTTGTTAAATTTTATCAGGTGTGATAATGGGTATTGAGTTTGTTTGAATAAGAGGATATCTTGTCTTTTAGAGACACATACTGAAATATTTATGGGCAAAATGATGTATTTTGAATTTGTGTCAAAATCTATAGGGCCAGGGTTTTCTGTCAAAAGAGAAATAGAAGAAACAAGAGTGGTCATGAGTTGATGATTACTCTAGTTGAGTGATGGATAAATGGGGAAATCATTGTACTATCAGCTATTTTGTGTGTACGTTTGGGCTTTTTAATAAAATATTGTTTTAAAACACTGGGAAAAATATTTTCCACTAAAAAAACATACTCGCCTCTACGGAGCAAAACAAGGGGTAGGAAGGGATAGAGCAGAGAACTATTACTTTGTATTACTTTCATTACTTATCATAAATCTTGAATTATAAGTTTAATATTTAGTCCACTGAAACACTGTAATAACAACTATAGTACTGTTGAGACTTTTCATTATCATAAAAGAAACATGGATAGCACTAAAGGATATAACCCCCTTTCAGGTTTACCCTAACTTCAACCATCTTCATAGGAGTAATGACTTTCTCACTGCATCCGCACTTTCTTCTCGTTTAATTATGACTTACCAAAATCTGTCTTTGAATAGCCTCTTCTGAAGCAGCTGAGTCTTCACACATACACACCAACTTGCAAGCAACATGCCGTACTGCAAAACAGTAATTAGACACCCATAAACACAAAACATTCATTCTCTTTTTATATACACCTATAAAGAGAAAAGAGGAGTGAAGTGAAACCAGTTTTATTGTTAAAAATAAGAATTTTAAATGGCTTTTTACCAAGACTTGGAAGCAACCTAAGTGCCCATCAAGGGACGAATGGATAAAGAAGATGTGGTATATATACACAATGGAATACTACTCAGCCATAAGAAACGATGAAATCCAGCCATTTGTGACAACATGGATGGACATTGAGGGTATAATGCAAAGTGAAATAAGTCAGAGGGAGAAGGTCAAATACCGTATGATTTCCTTCATTAAGTAGTAGATAATAACAACAATAAACAAACACATAGGGACCGAGATTGGATTGGTGGTTACCAGAGGGGAAGGGGGGAGGGAGGAGGGTGAAAGGGATAATTCGGTACATGTGTGTGGTGATGGGTTGTAATTAGTATTTTGGTGGTGAACATGATGTAATCTATGCAGAAATAGAAGTACAATGATGTACACCTGAAAGTTTTACAATGTTATAAACCAATGTTACAGCAATAAACAAAAAATTAAAAAAAAAAAAAAGAAAAAAAATAAATGGCTTTTTAAAAAATCAATTATCAGGGCCGGCCCCGTGGCTGAGCGGTTAAGTGCGCGCACTCCGCTGCTGGCGGCCTGGGTTCGGATCCCGGGCGCGCACCAACGCACCGCTTCTCTGGCCATGCTGAGGCCACAACCCACATACAGCAACTAGAAGGATGTGCAGCTATGACATACAACTATCTACTGGGGCTTTGGGGGAAAAATAAATAAATAAATAAAATTATAAAAAAAAATCAATTATCAAAAGTAAATGACCTGAAAATTATCAAATAAATCATTTGCTTAATGCTCCAGTCAGACAGATATTTTATTTTCAAATTTTAATTACTGCAAATCTTAAATAGCAAAGACTCACTGAAGATACCTGGTTCCATGTGATGCTCTTGTAAGTACCATGCTGGCAGCAAAATAATGCTAAGTAGAATTGGAATCTAAAGTTATTCAACATCTGACAATTTCTGACCAGGATAGTTTTAGATTATTCTCCTAAAGTGTGAAACTTTCTAAATATATTCTTTTCTGTAGATGACATAAAAGTTCTTAGAAAATACAGAGGGCCGGCCCTGTGGCTTGGTGGTTAAGTGCACGCGCTGCGATGCTGGCGGCCCGGGTTCGGATCCCGGGTGCGCAGCGAGGCACCACTTCTCTGTCCAGCCTGAGACCGAGTCCCACATGCAGCAACTAGAAGGATGTGCAGCTGTGACATAACAACTATCTACTGGGGCTTTGGGGGCAAAAAATAAATAAAATCTTTAAAAAAAAAAAAAAAAAAAAGAAAATACAGATATCTTCATTATACCATTAATTTCCCCTGAAAATAGGAAAGTTTGAATAATTGTAACTTCTTTCTGTAGTTTCTTTCATCATAAAACATACCCAATTCTTTTAAAGATGACTCCACATATAACTGAACCGGTTGCCTTGATGTTAGATCTCAGCAGCCATTCTACCTATGCTAATACCATTTTTAATCAATATTCCATTGAAAAAGAGATGATATGCCCAGCTGAAATTACAGGGTAATTGATGTAGTCAGATTTTATTACCCATCAAATGTAAAAGCTATTAATCTCTTAAAACAGTTAATTTGTTTCTGAAAGAAAACCTTTGGTAAAATAATTTCAAATCAGGGGCTGGCCCCGTGGCATAGTGGTTAAGTTGGTATGCTCCATTTTGGCAGCCCAGGTTTGCGAGTTCAGATCCCAGGCACGGACCTACACCACTAGTCAGCCATGCTGTGGTGGTGACCTACATATAAAGTGGAGGAAGACTGACACAGATGTTAGCTCAGGGCTAATCTTCCTCAAGCCAAAAAAAAAAAAAAGAGGAAGATTGGCAACAGGTGTTAGCTCAGGGCTAGTCTTCCTCAGCAAAAAAAAAATAATAATAATAATTTCAAATCACATATTTACATTGTCTTGCATTTCCAGTTTTGAAAATGTTTCCTTTATTTTTCCAAAGTTTACTAATTCTGCAGTATTCTCAAGGACTCTGATCTCTTAATTATTTCCCCTCTCCAAAGATATCTTCAGTACCTCCCTCTCAATTTACTCCTTCCCCTTTACGTTCAAACATATCCATCTCCCTTCCTTGAAAAAAATTAACTAACCCCACTGTGCTTCAAGCTTCCATCCCATTTCTCCTCTTTGTTTCATTGCCAAACTTCTTGAAATGAATGGTCTATCTACTGCCTCTATTTTCTCGCTACTCACTCATCTCCTTAAGCCCCTGCAATCTGTTTGCATCCTTACCACCTTACTAAAACTGCACTCCCAAATATCACCTTCCCTGACTTGGTACCAACATTTCACAATGATCATAACCTTTCAGAAAAATACTACTTCCCTGGCCTCACACTATTCTGGTTCAGCATTGAACAGCGTCCCTCTGTGGGAAATGCCTTGGGAAATGCCTCAGCCTAGGAACTTTGTCTGCTCTCATCCCCACATTCTTTTTTGTGTGTGTGTGAGGAAGATCAGCCCTGAGCTAACATCCGCGCTAATCCTCCTCTTTTTACTGAGGAAGACCGGCTCTGAGCTAACATCTATTGCCAATCCTCCTCCTTTTTTTTTTTCCCCAAAGCCCCAGTAGATAGTTGTATGTCATAGTTGCACATCCTTCTAGTTGCTGTATGTGGGACACGGCCTCAGCATGGCCGGAGAAGCGGTGCGTTGGTGCGTGCCCGGGATCTGAACCCGGGCTGCCAGTAGGGGAGCGTGCACACTTAACCGCTAAGCCAAGGGGCCGGCCCCATCCCCACATTCTTGATCCCACTATTTATATAAGCCTTCAGGCCAAAGGCACCTGAGGCTGAGACAGAATGCTACTTCAGTATTAAGATGTTTTCTTTCTTGTTGCTGTTGCTCTATCCTTGTCTTCTCATCAGCCTGTTCTTGGCCCCTCATATTATAAACATCTTGGTTAGGTGCTTGCTGACTGACTGCTTACATATGCCTTACTCCACTTCACCAGTGCCCACAGCTTAATATATAAATTGACTTTAGACAACACATAGTGTTGTATCCTCTGGCATTTGTGAGTTCTCTATTATTATTGTTTATTTAGCTTTAACTCATTCCTTCCCAGATCCTCAAGCATAATGTATGCCTGGTATTTTTGTTCTGGAGCCTACCTGGTCCCTTTCACCTACTGCCAGCCATAAGATGGTATGACAACCCTATAAGGAGTTGTTAATTGAGTTTATACTCAATAAATGGGTAGTGAGTCTCCTCTAGAATATTTTGACTGCTCCTTTTGGTCTTCTATCCTTGTTCTTTTTCTTCCCAGTCCTTCACACCATTGGTTCTTAAAATTTAGTGTGTTATGACAATTCTTGAAAAATTTTTTCAAATTATAGACATGCCCAGGTTTCATCCTGATCCTAATAAATCAAAACCTCCAATGGTGGCATCTGTAGTTTAATAGGTTCCACAGGTGATTCTTATTTATACCAATATTTAAGAACTGTTGCTCTTTATTTTCTCCCTCAGAGAACTCAACTATTCTTGTGGCTTCAACAATCGCCTCCATGTGAATAACTACCAAATCTGTAGGCAGCCTGACCTTTCTTATAAGTTCCAGTCTCACATCTCCAACCTTATTGTCATCTCAAATGCAACAGGTCTAGAACTAAAATTTACAAGTCATTCCTCTACTTCTGGCTTTCTTATTTCTGTTCATTGTTCCATAATTCTCCCCAATAATAAAAAAAATTCTAGCTTATAAATCTTCCTGACTTTTTTCATCACATAACATAATCCAGGCACACTGAATTTGTTTTTAAGGAGACAAAATATCTTCCATTCAACACATTTTTGGAATAAAACTTAGAGGCTTCCTGCACTAAAGCCTGCATTCCACTGTATCTTCAAAGTACTATACACGTAATAACCACCCAAATATCTGATTCAAAACTGCTACATGCACAGAGTCAATACATTGGGAGAGGTCCTAGCGCTGCAGCTCCCACTTCATCTACCAAATCCCTGCTATTAGACAAGCAGTGAAAAACAGCCAGAGCAATGTTTCTTGATATGAATGGTAGGAGTTTAGAATTAATGCATTTTAATATCACACAGTTCGCCTGTATACTAAGTTTTTCCCACAGATAAATTTCTAATTATTCCCTCCCTACAACTACAGGATCTAAGGCTCCTAGGAGCAATGATATCAACATTTATCTGAGAGTTAAAGAGATAGAATTGTTCTCTAAACATCCTGATAGAGGAGTGAACTAATGAGTAAGTATATTGCTAACTATATTAACCACTAATTACACTATATTTACACTGAAGTTGAATATAGTTTGGTTTATATTCATAAAAATAAATACTTAGTAATAAATTCTATTTGTTGCATACAGATAAAATTCATTTGTCTTTACAAAGCCAAGCACTCCAGAGATTCACCTTTTAGTTTGTTGCCTCAATGTATCCTTTATAATGGGGCAATATACTTTCCATAAATGCATTAACTGTCACTATCCTTGTTGGAAATCAGTAAGTGTTAGCACTCTAGACCCTGCCCATTTAGCTAAAGCACTAGAACTTTGCCAGACAGTGGGCCACATTTAATGCATCCAAGCAGATGAGTTTGGTTTGGCGTTTTTGATGTGTTATTGCTCTTCTTGTTGTTTGCTCTCACAGGAAGGAAAACCTTTTATAATTTTTCTCAGTAACTCAGTCCAATGTTCATCAATTCACCTCATGAGGAAACTATTCTTTACAGATGTTTAAATATAAATCCCTCATATAGCAACATTTTTCATTCTATTATTAATGGAGAGAGGAAACTACTATTTGATAGTCCTTTAGAATCCTGAAGTTTCTGATCATCTCTTCTCCAGGAAAAATAATCTGTGTCCTTTTACATTTCCTCAAGTTCTCATTTTCCCACCCTTTACTCATCTTAGTTGTTCACTACCAGACTATTTCTTACAGTGATGCTTTTAAACTTTTATTAATAAGGAGCTAACCTCTGAAAAATCATAAAACTGAAGGAGGCTGTTTGCTTGAGAAACCACTGCTTATGGGTTGTTTTGTTTAGTTTTAACAACTCTCCATCTAAGAACTGGTCAAAATATTACTTACACTGCAGGAATACAACCTAATGTATAATAAGAATACTCATAATATAAGTCACAAAATGTATACGTACATTTAGCTTTCTGCTCTTCACTTATAACCAAACCTACTCTCTTGGTAACTGCCCAGTTCCACAGGTTTACTGCCATTTCTTCAACCTGGACAAGAGAAAACATTTTCTTAGCCAGTTAAAATACTGTCTACCTCCAATGATATTTTCTTTCTTGCATGTTTTATGTTTACGTGATTATTGTGGGTTATTTACCAGGCCTCCATAATCTAGTCCCATTCTACCCTTCCTCCCAAAAACTTATCCACTGTTAGAGTAATTATCTCACTGTCCCATGAACACAACTTGTTCATTCCTATCTATGCACCTTTATTTATATTGTTGGCTTCACCTGATATACCTCCTCCCATTGTCTTTATGTAACTCAAATCCCGTTCAGTCTCACCAGGAACATCCATGAAGCTTTCAGCAACCACTACAGTCTACATTGATCTCTCTCTTCTTTGAATTCCTATATATATTAAGTTTCACATAATTGAACAATTAATTATACTACTTTGTATCATTTATTCTTTAATTGTTTTAGTTGCTATTCTTATTTCCCAACTAGGTTCCTTGATATCAAAGATCATGTCTTATACAACTTATGTAGCACTTCTTATAGTACCCGCCAAAGTGCTAAATAAAGAATACATAATCAAATAACAAGATTTGTTGTTTTATTGTGTTTTGTTCTAGGGACTGTGGAGCAATGTTTCTAGTAGCTTCTTTTGGGGTTTATCTTTCTATTAGGTGGAACCTAGTCAACTGGATGCAAAAATAAATCAAGCTCATAGTGTCTCAAGGATAAAATGAAGGCACAAAACGTGTAATTTGGGATAGGTTGGTTTCTGGCAAGAGATCTCTGAAGGTAATAATTGTTCCTGGGTGATACTGTTGCCTGAGACCAGTATGGCATAGCTCTGGCCTAAATCTCCCAAGATGCTATGGTGATTACGATAGAAGCTACATACCATTATCTGATAATAAACGTATTTGTAGTGATATGACTAAGAGGAATACTAACTGGATAAACCAAAAAAAATCAGTTTATGTACAATGATGGTGCACAACTGTATTTTAGTTTCAATTTTTTTCTCCAGTGCTACTTTTCTCACCTACAGTTCCACATTTTTCTGATGAGCTTCCCTTTAAGCAGATTATTTATTTAGCATGGCTGTCATTTCACAGACTATTCCGGGGCTAATTCTCATGCTCATCTCCATCACTCTCACATGGTATCCCCATGCCACAGTTGACCTAATGATGACTTTCATATGAAGTATTATTTGATTTGTTTCATCGAAAACACATGGAGTTAATATTTGACTCCAAATTTCCCAGAAGAACAAATGGTATTTAGGGGGAAAAATAAACATCCAGAGTAAAACAGCTTAAAGAAGCTGCCATTTTTGGTATTTTGGAAAGTAATTTGACAATATGTAAAAAGAGCCAAAAAATGTTTATATCTTTTGACACAGTATTGTTTTTCTGAGACTCTAGCCTATGGAACTAATCCAAAATGTGGACAGGATAATCTTTTTTTATCAGTTTTATTGAGAAATAATCGACATACGTCACTATATAAGTGTAAGGTATAAGTATAATGCATACAGCATGATGGTTTGATTTACATATATTGTGAAATGATTAATACAATAGGTTCAACTTAACATCCATCTTCTCATATAGATACAAGAAAAAGAAAAAAGGAAAAAAATTTTCTCCTTGTGATGAGAACTCAGAATTTATTCTCTTAACTTTCCTATATATTATACAGCAGTATTAGCTATAGTCATCATGTTGTATATTACACCCCTAATACTTATTTATCTTATAACTGGAAGCTTGTACCACCTTCCTCCAACTCCCCCTTCCCCAACCCTCCACCTCTAGCAACCACAAGTCTGATCTCTTTTTCTACGAGTTTGGTGCTGGGGGGAGAGGGGGGAAGGGTGGTTTTTTTTTAGATTCCACATATGAGTGAGATCATACAGTATTTGTCTTTCTCTAGCTGACTTATTTCACTTAACATAACGCCTTCAAGTTTTCCCCATGTCACAAATGGTAAGATTTTCTCATTTGTTATCGCTGAATAATATTTCATTGTGTGTACATATATATACCACAAATTCTTTATCAACTTTTCCATTGATGGACACTTAGGTTGTTTCCAAGTCTTAGCTATTGTAAATAATGCTGCTATGAACAAAAGGGTGCAGATATCTTTTTGAGTTAGTGTTTTCATTTCCTTTGGATATATTCCTAGAAGTGGAATTGCTGGATCATATGGTAGTTCCATTTTTAATTTTGTGAGGATCTGGAGGGGATAATCTGTGCACTTAATAGTGTTCCTCATAACATTATTTACAATAGTGAAAAATTGTAATATAAATATAGGAACAATATAAGTATCAATAACAAAGAAATACATGGATGAATTATGATAAATTCAGTAGATGGAATATTATTCAGTCATTTAAAATAGTGGTGATGGAAACTGTTTTAACATGGGAAAATGTTTATTATGTCTCTAGTGAAAGAAGAAAGATACGAAGTTGTATGTACAAAAATTTTTACATATGTAAATTTTAACCCAAAAAAGATCTGTAATAAAACATTGGACTTTAGTTAATGATATGCATGCTGAAGCATTTAGGGGTGAAATAAACTGATTTCTACAACTCACTTTGAGATGCATCCAAAAAATAGGATGGGTTGATGGATAGATGAATATGTATTAAAGCAAATATAGTAAAAGGTTAACAACTGTAGAATCTAAGTGGCTGTTATGCTGGTGTCCACTGCAAAATTCTTTCATCTTTCCGATTGGAAAATTTTTATAATAAAAATGTTAGGGAAAGAGAAGAAATTGCCTTTTATGATGCCACAGATATTACATGTGCACTGTAATTATGGCTATATAAATTTTAAATATAGAAATTATTAAAGTAAATATATTAAAATGAGTGTAGTAATATTGGAGTGATGTGATTACAGGTGATTTTTTTCTTCATCTTTCAAACTTCATGTAAAGTTTATTATTTTATGTTTTAAACAATTTTTTTGTATTTTTCCATATTGTGTTAGAAAAGAAGAAGATTAATTGTGACTATAAACACTTCGTATTCACAAAATGCAGATTTATTCAGCAAATATGTACCAAGCACCTAATATGCAGCAGGTTTTGTGCTAAGTGTATACAAATGTGTAATGATAAACACAGTAAATAGGTGCAACAAACAGAAGTAAATAATATGAATTGGGCTTTCTAGAAAGAGGACAAATTCAAGGCACTTTCAAAATCAAGCAGACCTTCTGTAAACTAGGACGAGACTCTTCCCTGAACCTCATAATCTATTTTCACTAACAACTAAGCACAGTAAAAAGAGGTTATAATCTAAAAACAGACATACATATAAAAGAATACACTAAAAACTTTAGAATTAATTAACAAGTTCAGCAACTTTACAAGATACAAGATCAATACACAAAAATCAATTGTATTTCTATAACTAGCAATGAATAATCTGAAAATTAAATTATGAAAACAATTCCATTTATAATAACATCAAAAGAAATAAAATATGTAGGAATAAATTTAACAAAAAAGTGCACAACTTACATTGCAAAACTAAAAACATTGTTGAAAAAATTAAACAAAACTTAATAAACAGAAGGATATACCATTTTTATGGACCAGAAGACTTAATATTGTTAAGATGGCAATACTCCCCAAATCGATCTAAAGATTTAAGGCAATACCCATCAAAATTCCAGCTAGCTTCTTTGCAGAAATCGACAAGCTGATCCTAAAATTCATGTGGAAATTCAAATGACCTAGAATACTCAAAACAATCTTGAAAAACAAGAACGAAGTTGGAGAACTCATACTTCTCAATTTCAAAACTTACTACAAAGTTAACAGTAATCAAGACAGTGTGGTACTTGCATAAAGATAGACATATAGATAGATGGAATAGAACTGAGAGTCTAGAAATAAACCCTGACATTTATAGAAAATTGATTTTTGACAAGGGTGCTAACAGAAATGTAATAGGGAAAGAATAGTCTTTCAAGAAACGCACGAGGACAACTTGATATCAACATGCAAAAGAATGAAGCAGATCCCTTCGTCACACCACATGTAAAATAAAATCAAAATAGATCATACACCTAAAGGTAAGAACTAAAACTATAAAACTTTTAGAAGAAAAAGAGTAACAAAATGGCAATAAGTACATACTTATCAATAGCTACTTTAAATGTCAATGGACTAAATGCTCCACTCAAAATACACAGAGTGGCTGAATGGATAAAAAAGCAAGATCCATATATGCTACAGACAAGAACACACTTCAGACCTAAAGACACTCACAAACTGAAAGTAAAGGGATGGAAAAAGATACTCCATGCAAACAACAATGAAAAGAAAGCTGAGGTAGCAATACTTTTATCAGACCAAATAGACTTTAAAACAAAAACTGTAACAAGAGACAAAGAAGGGCACTACATAATGATAAAGGGAACAATCCAACAAGAGGACATAACACATCTATGCACGCAACACAGGAGCATCTAAATATATAAAGCAATTATTAACAGACATAAAAGGAGAAATAGACAGTAACACAATAATAGTAGGGGACTTTAACACTCCACTTACACCAATGGATAGATCATCCAAACAAAAGATCAACAAGGGAACATTGGTCTCAAATGACACATTAGACCAGATGGACTTAGTCGATATATACAGAACATTCCATCCAAAAACCGAAGAATACACATTCTTTTCGAATGCATATGGAATATTCTCCAGGAAAAATCACATATTAGGCCACAAAACAAGTCTTAATAACTTTAAGAAGACTTAAATCATATCAACTATCTTTTCCGACCATAAGCCTATGAAACTAGAAATCAACTACAAGAAGAAAACTACAAAAGCCAAAAATACATGGAGATTAAACAAAATGCTACTGAACAACTGTTGGATCAACGAATAAATCAAAGGAGAAATCAAAAAATACCTGGAGACAAACGAAAATGAAAACACGACATACCAAAATTTATGGGATAGAGCAAACACAGTACAAGAGGGAAGTTTATATCAATACAAGCCTACCTCAACAAATAAGAAAAATCTCAAATAAACAATCTAACAGTGTACCTAAAGGAACAGGAAAAAGAAGAACAAACAAAGCCCAAAATCATAGAAGCAAGGAAATAATAAAAATCAGAGCAGAAATAAATGAAATAGGGGCTGGCCCCATGGCGTAGTGGTTAAGTGCACACGCTCCACTGCTGGCAGCCTGGGTTCGGATCCTGGGCAGGCACCAACGCACTGCTTGTCAGGCCATGCTGTGACGGCGTCCCACATAAAGTGGAGGAAGATGGGCACAGATGTTAGCTCAGGGCCAATCTTCCTCAGCAAAAAGAGGAGGATTGGCATGGATGTTAGCTCAGGGCTGATCTTCCTCACCAAAAAAAAAAGAAAGAAAGAAAGAAATTAAATAGAGACTAAAAAAAAATCAATGAAACGAAGAGCTGGTTCTTTGAAAAGATAAACAAAATAGAAAAACCTTTAGCTAAACTCACCAAGAAAAAAAGACAGAAGGCTCAAATAAATAAAATCAGAAATGAAAGAGGAGAAATTACAACAGACACCTCAGAAATACAAAAGATTATAAGAAACTTCTACAAAAACCTATACACCAACAAATTGGATAATCTAGAAGAAACGGTTAAATTCTTAGACTCGTACAACCTTCCAAAACTGAATCAAGAAAAAATAGAGAATCTGAATAGACCAATCACTAGTAAGGAGATCAAAACAGTAATCAAAAAACAAAAGTCCAGGACCAGATGGCTTCCCCAGTGAACTTCACCAAACATTTCAAAGAAGACTTTTTACCTATCCTTCTCAAACTCTTCCAAAAAATTGAAGAGGAGGGGACACATCCTAACTCATTCTATGAGGCCAACATTACCCTGATACCAAAACCAGACAAGGACAACACAAAAAAAGAAAATTAAAGGCTAATATCACTGATGAACATAGAAGCACAAATGCTCAACAAAATACTAGTAAATCGAATTAAATCCATTAAAAAGATCATACACCATGATCTAGTGGGATTTATTCCAGGGATGCAGGGATGGTTCAACACTCGCAAATCAATCAACGTGATAGACCACATTAACAAAATGAAGGACAAAAATCACATGATCTGGGGACCAGCCTGGTGGTGTAGTGGTTGAGTTTGCACACTCCACTTCGGCAGCCCGGGGTTCACAGGTTTGGATCCCAGGCGCGGACCTACACACCACTCATCAAGCCATGCTGTGGCGGCATCCCATATAAAGTAGAGGAAGATGGGCACAGATGTTAGCCCAGGGCCAATCTTCCTCAATAAAAAAGAGAAGGATTGGCAACAGATGTTAGCTCAGGGCTAATCTTCCTCACAAAAAAAAAAAAAAAATCACATGATCATCTCAATAGATGCAGAGAAAGCATTTGACAAGATACAGCATCCATTTATGATAAAAACTTTGAATAAAATAAGTATAGAAGGAAAGTACCTCAATAATAAAGGCCATGAAAGACAAACCCACAGCTAACATCATACTCAATGGTGAAAAACTGAAAGCCATCCCTTTAAGAACAGGAACAAGACAAGGATGCCCACTTTCGCCAATCTTATTTAACATAGTATTGGAAGTCCTAGCCAGAACAATCAGGAAAGAAAAAGAAAAAAAAGGAATCCAAATTGGAAAGGAAGAAATAAAACTGTCACTATTTGCAAATTACATGATTTTATATATAGAAAACCCTAAAGAATCCACACAAAGCTATTAGAAATAATAAACGAATACAGTAAAGTGGCAGGATACAAAATCAACATACAAAAATCAGTTGCATTTCTATACACTAACAACAACACAACAGAAAGAGAAATTAAGAATACAATCCCATTTACAATCACAAGGAACAGAATAAAATACCTAGGAATAAATTTAACCAAAGAAGTGAAACACCTGTACACTGAAAACTATGAAACATTGTTGAAAGAAATCGAAGAAGACACAAAAAAATGGAAAAATATTCTGTGCTCATGGATTGGAAGAATTAACATAGTTAAAATGTCCATACTTCCTAAAGCAATCTACAGATTCAATACAATCCCAAGCAGAATCCCAATGACATTTTTCACAGAAATAGAACAAAGAATCCTAAAACTTATATGGAACAACAAAAAACCATGAATAGCCAAAGGAATCCTGAGAAAAAAGAACAAAGCTGGTATCATACTATCTTCAAAATATACTACAAAAACCAAAACAGCATGGTACTGGCACAAAAACAGACACACAGATCAATGGAACAGAATCGAGAGCTCAGAAATAAACCCACAGATCTATGGACAGCTAATTTTTGACAAAGGAGCCAAGAGCATACAATGGTAAAAGGAAAGTCTCTTTAATAAATGGTGTTGGGAAAACTGGACAGCCACATGCAAAAGAATGAAAGAAGACCATTATGTTACACCACACAAAAAAATTAACTCGAAATGGATTAAAGACTTGAATGTAATATCCGAAAGCATAAAACTTCTAGAAGAAAACATAGGCAGTATACTCTTTGACATCAGTCCTAACAGTATCTTTTTGAATAGCATGTCGCACCAGGGAAACAATAGAAAAAAACAAACAAATGGGACTACATCAAACTAAAAAGCTTCTGCACAGCAAAGGAAATCATCAACAAAATGAAAAGACAACCTAACAATTGGGAGAAGATATTTGCAAATCATATATCGGATAAGAGGTTAATATCCAACATATATAAAGAATTCACACAACTCAACAACAAAAAAACCAAACAACCCAATCAAAAAATGGACGTTTTTCCAAAGAAGTCATATAGATGGCCAACAGGTACATGAAAAGATGTTCAACATCACTAATTACTAGGGAAATGCAAATCAAAACCTCAATGAGATATCACCTCACTCCCATCAGAATGGTTATTATTATATAATGATGTACACTTGAAATTTATATGATGTTATAAACCAACATTCCCTCATTAAAAAATTAAATAAATAAATAAATGCTTTTCTAGGAATTAAAGAATAAAATAAAAATAATCAAGATGGTAAATTTTAGGGGCCGGCCCTGCGGCTTAGCAGTTAAGTGCGCGCGCTCTGCTACTGGCGGCCCGGGTTCGGATCCCGGGTGCGCACCGACACACCGCTTCTCCGGCCATGCTGAGGCCGCGTCCCACATACAGCAACTAGAAGGATGTGCAGCTATGACATACAACTATCTACTGGGGCTTTGGGGGGAAAATAAATAAATAAATAAAATCTTTAAAAAAAAAAAAAGATGGTAATTTTTATGTTATGTACATTTTACCACAATTAAAAATAAAACAAACACAATGAGATACCACTTCACACCCATTAGGATGACTATAATCAAAAAGACAGATGACAAGTACTGGTGAGGATGTGGAAAAACTGGATCCCTCATACACTGCTGGTGGGAATGTAAAATGGTGCACTCACTTTGGAAAACAATCTGGCAGTTCCTCAAAAGTTTAAACAGAGTTACCATATGACCCAGCAATTTCACTCATACGTATATACCTAAGAGAAATAAAAACCTAAAAACTTGTACATGAATGTTCATAGCAGCATTATTCATAATAGCTGAAAGATATAAACAACCCAAATGTCCATCAACAGATGAATGGATACCTACAATGTGGTATATCCAACGAATGGCATATTATTCAGCCATAAAAAGGAATGAAGTACAGATACATGCTACAACATGGAAGAACCTTGAAAACATTATGCTAAGTAAAGAAGTCAGTCACAAAAGACCACATATTGTATGATCCCATTTATATAAAATTTCCAGAATAGGCAAATCCATAGAGACAGAAAGTAGATTAGAGGTTGTCTAGGGGTAGGGGAGAGGGGAGGAAATGGAGAGTGTTTGTGAATGGGTTTGAGGGTTCTTTTTGGGGTGATGAAAATATTCTAAAATTAACTATGGTGATGTGTGCACAACTCGTAGAAACTAAAAATCATTGAATTATACACTTGAAATGGGTAAATTACATGGTATGTGAATTATATCTAAATAAAGCTATTATATATATAAAAAAGAGGGAGAGATATTTACAATAAACTTTCTTCTCATCTTTGCATACGTGCAGTCACCAAAATGGAAGGATTTGCCCAAGGTAAACGTTCCCAAAAGTGTTTCAGACCCTCAAGGCAATTTCCAAATTAAGTGACAAATCTTCATTTAAAGGTTTGTCTAGAAAAAATACCCCCCACAAAAGCACCCCTGAAGACTTATATTCAATTGAGTTCCCCACTACCAGGTAGTTTCTTAATTTGCTGCAAAGAGAAGGATAAAAGAACTATTATTTAGTGAATAACTACTACGTACCCAGGACCTTAAATATGTTATTTTGTTTACTATTCACAACAACACTGGGAGGTGGGTTTTATTGTTCTCCTTTAACAATTATTCTCCTTAACAAATGAGAAAATTGAAGCCTAGAGAGGTTAAAGAGTAAATATTAAACGTCAACACATATTTTTACATTGGTTTCTAAAACTCTGTTTTCCCTAAATGTGCCATTAGGCTTGAAAATCCCAAAATAGATTTCTACGTATTTAGCAATGGTTAATCATGAAGACTATTTTTTTACTTATACATTAATTAAAATGGTGAATCATTAAAACTTATCAAAAACAAAATTATTTTTATACCAACCTGAGCATCCTGTATTTCAGCCATAGACTCCCTGTTGATATTTGCTATGTCCGTGAAGAGTCTATCAATGGCCTCATGTATGCTAGGTGAATTATCTCTTACAATCAGGTTTTCAATAATTTCTGAAATAACAATGGATGATAAAAGTACTGTGAACTATCACCATTGGCTAAATGTAACAAATAATTTTGAAATCTGTTCCTAGATCTTTGGTCAAATGAATATAGCATGAAGAAACTTGAATGATCCTTAGAGTAAAACCAAACCGGACCTACCTTTCTTTTAGCTAAAAGTAGAGTACAATTTTCAAATAAAATTTGTATTCCCAAGGAGTCCCTCGTTTATAACTTAATCATCATTACTCATTCTCAGAAAGTGAAATGCACTGACGTCACAAATAGTAATCCTGTACTTTCCACTATACTAATTTTATTGGGAAGGGCCTGGAACAAGTGATATGCCAGGACTCTGAGACAACTGAAAAACAGCAGGGAGAGAAGAAATCAGCCAACACCATTCAGAGTGCTATGCTGTAATTCTGATTGTAGCCTAAGAAAAACTATTCCAGCAAGGGCTGGTTTGGATGAGGACAGCCAAAATACCCAAAATAGTGTCAAAAGGGCATGGCAAACACATGACAAACAAGATAATTAGTTTTCTTATACAATGTCCCAGGAGGTCCCAAGTAACAAACTGGGTATGGTACAAGAGAATCCAAGCAGTGAGCCATAATGCAGAAGTCAGATGGAACTGCATGCACCATAGCTCCAAGAGAACCATTCACAGCAGTGTACTGTAGTTCTGAGCAGCACCTTGGTCCTGGAGGGCAACTAGGAAAAGATGCGGGGCAGGCTAACTTCATGAAAATCATAACAAGCAGACATGATACAGCTCCCAAGCTCAACAGGTACCTAGAGTATGCCCCTAGCATGTTAAATCTCAAATCTGATGGCCGGTATGATTTCATTCCACACCAACCTCTTCTCTACTCCACAATATTATTCTTTCTTGCCCTGGACAGAGCTGGCTCAGGGACTGGAGCAAACCTAAGTTTGGGCTCATGAGGAGATAAAGCTATGTAAAGTTTTAGAGGGCAAGTGGCTGAGGGGGGTGGCAAGAACTGACAATATCATGCTAACCAAAAAGGAATTTCCAACTTGATTTTGGTGAGGAAACACATCCAGTCGCATTCAGGGCACTAAACTTTAGAGACTAAAGGACAGAATTATACTGACACTATACAAACTACATCAACAGAAGAAATGTCTTAAAAGAGCCACAACTCAATCCTCTCAATGAAATGCACATTGTGTAAATGTTCCAATGAATCTAGGTATTTTACATCTGTCACACTCCTGTAAATGCAAGGTTCATAACCAAACTCAACTTGCCAATTCATCCAATCCTATACCCAAGCATCAACTTTATAAACTATCCGTATATATTGCTCTTTTATTCTCATTATATCCTGGGACCCTTTGTAGCTAAGCCCTGCTGTTCTTGACTGAGAATCTTTTATTCAGCTAAGATCTGGTTTGTTTTAGTTACCATGGTTACCAAAGCCTAGTCCTATCTATCCAAATAACTTTAATTTAATTAATTAATCAATCTCTGTTTACTGAGTGTTAACAATGTACTAGGCACTGGAAAAAAGACTTATCCAAGACACTTGCCCAGTAAATTCACATCTAAATCAGACCAGAAGCAATACATGGAAAGGTTGGGAATGCAGTAGGTAGACTATAACAACACAGTTGGAAGGCTGAAGCGGATTAGCTAGGCTGAGTAAATTTTAGCAACTCTTACCAAAGAGGTCCCTTTGAAGGAAGAAAGAAGTCTAAGTTGATTCAACTGTCTTTGTGGTTTCTTATCTACATATTATTGTAAACTACACACGATACATATAAAACTTGCTTGCAAAAGAGGTCAAAGCTTCAATAAATCAAAAGAAAGATGGCTAATTTTCCACACAAGCTATCTTTAGCCTTTCCATTCCTAATAGGATGCACTAGTTATTTAGAGGATTGCTACGCAAACTGTCATAAACAATTAGGCATCCTATGAATTGTTTTTGATGGTGATGGAATAACACAAGAAAGCTTTATCTAAGCCCATGTGCATTTCCAAATCATTGTCAGAAATATATAGGGTCATCCCTGCTGATAGTGTGGCAATATGTGGGCACTATGAATGAAATAGACAAGAGTTCTTTTCTTCCTTCATTCAATAAACACTTAATGATAATCAGGTATTTTAAGCACCGAGGATAAAATGTAAACAAGACATAGTCCCCTCCCTTAAGGAGCTTACAGTAATTTCCACACAAGATATATGTAGATACATATGTATCAATCAACCAGTTTTTTAGAGCTGTAAATCACCATAAAATTCTAGTAACACACTCTAATTTTACAATCGATTACAATAAAGCTTGGAGAAGTTAATTAACTTGCCCAAGATCAAAGCTATTAGTAGCACAGCATGAACAGAATCCAAGACAACCACACTCTTTCTGCTTTGGCTGGTGTCTACACCTCTCCTTGTAAAACTTAATTCAATAAATGTTTATTGAATGCCTGGTATCAGGCAGATACTGGGCATCTGGCTAGGAATACAAAGATGAGCGAGGCAGTCTATGCCATCAAGTGGATCATATACACTATTAAGGGAAATTAAAATGAAAAAAAATTATAATATAATGTAATAAGTGCTGTGAGTGCAAGATGCTACAGGAATATAAAAAAGAATTGGGTAACTCTGCCCATTTGAGAGTTGGGATACAGGGATGGCAGGATAGGCTTCACTGAGGTGCTATTTGAGGTGGGATGAGTTAAGGATTGCCAGGCAACATACCAATCAGAGGGAGAAGCACAGAGGTGTGGAAAAGCACAGTGGGTTCAAATAATCATAAGTAGGTATGTATGGCTGGAGAAAAAGGTAAAGGAAGGTTACAGGAAACACGATTAGAAAGGTATGTACGGGTCAGAGCTTGAAACATACTGCATGGCATCCTAAGAAGGCTGAATTCTGTTAGTTATTCCACCTCTTTATTTCATAAACTGTATAATATGTGCATACCAGGTGACCTCAACAAATATCTCAATGAGATCTCTGCATAAGCCATATAGAAGCTATGCTCAGGACTCTGAACTATGTGACCCCCCCTTGGGACATTTCCTAATAACTCTGCCATTCATAATTTGAGGATCCCATTGTGGCATTTAAAGGAATGGGAAAAAAATAGTTCAGGGAGGCTTCTAAATGAATAAAGTCCTTTGAGATTCGATGAAAGTCAATTAACTTGAGTGAGTTTTCCTACTAAAGTTTTTAGTCTAGATCTACAGTCTAATATGGAAGTCACAAGTGGCTATTGAGCACTTGAAATGTGGTTAGTTCAAATAGAGATGCACTAAAGTTGTAGAATACACACCAGATTTTGAAGATTTAGTATGAAAAAAAGAAT
Source organism: Ceratotherium simum simum (assembly GCF_057802395.1). Taxonomy (NCBI): domain Eukaryota; kingdom Metazoa; phylum Chordata; class Mammalia; order Perissodactyla; family Rhinocerotidae; genus Ceratotherium; species Ceratotherium simum. Next base: position 73,608,120 of record NC_141940.1, on the reverse strand, counting down.
GTAAAATATCTCAGTAATTTTGAATATTGATTACATGTTAAAATTATAATATTTTGGATATATGGGGCTAGAAATATAGTATTAAAATTATTATTATTATTAAAAAATAATTGTACCTGTTTCTCTTTACTTTTTAAATGTGGCTACTAGAAATTTTTAAATTACATTTGTAGCTCACATTATATTTCTATTGGACAGGGCGTGTCTAGAGTATACATTGTGACTGACTTCTGAAGATTTGATAAAACAAATTAGTTAATATCTACCTCTCCAACAGTCATCATAGATTTAACAGAAAAAGAAAGTATAAACTTGGATATTTTAATAGACCATAAGAGTATTTATATAACAGCAAATACAAAGATGTTAGAAATCTAGAAGAAGGAGAATTGTCTCCAAATTAACCATAGGAAAGAGAGTTCCAAAGCTTGAAAATAGTTGCCATTCTTTAAGAAGCAATAACCCTAATGTTGAGAAGGACAACTGGGCTAAATTATCTTGGTACAAATATTCTTTCAACATCACTCAACTTTTTGCTATTCCCATGTTAAGTCGCCTTCTATTTTGGATGGTCTTGGTGCTTGCCAAGATGAGGAACTTTTTCTGAATCAGGTGGGGCAGTTTTAGAAAACCCCCTGTCCAGCTGCTATTGTTTCTTAAATTAAGAATTTGAGCCTTTCAAAACCTGTCCTCCAGAAAGGAAATACTCTAGACAGTCTGTAGAAACCTGGTTACAATAGCACTTTATATCTCAGCAAATCCACTCCCAGGTATTCCCCCAAGAAAAATGAAAACTTAAGTCATTAAAAAAAAACTTACACATGAATATTCATAGCAACTTTATTCATGATAGCCAAAAATGTCCATTAGCTGATGAATGGATAAACTGTGATATATTCATTCAGTGGAATGCTACTATGCAATAAAAAGGAATTAATTACTCATATATGCAACAATATGGATGAATCTCAAAACAAATATGCTTAGTAAAAGGCACCTTAGAAAAAAAGAGTGCATACTGTATCCATAGAAAAAAAGAGCGCATACTGTATGCTTTCATTTACAGACTAATCCGCAGTCGTAGAAATCAGAACAGTGGTTGCCTAGGGCAGAGGGTGGGGGGTAGATTGACTGCAAAGGGGCAGGACAGAATTTTCTGAGATGAGAATGTTCTATTTCTTGATTGGAATGGTGGTTATACAGGTTACCTTTGCCAAAAAAAAAAAAGCATCAACCTGTACACTTAAAATGTGTGAATGTTATTGTATGTAAATTATACCTCAATAAAGTTGATTTCTAAAAAAGAAAGGAAAAGAAAAAGGAAGTAGGAAGGGAGGGAAGGAGAGGGAAGGAGAGGGGAGAGAAAGAAGAAAAAGTACTATAGAGCTGAAATCCCTGGAGGCTGTAGGTCAGAAGCAGTAGAGCACAGTGTGGCATCAAACTCTGTTCAACATCAAGAAGGCAGCCTCAAAGGTGAACGGGAGGTTTGACCACCTCCAACCATTTCCCACCTCCCCCTCAACAAAAACTATGTGAGGTGATGGATGTGTTAATTAACCTTATTGTGGTAATCATTTTGCAATATATACATGTATAAAATCACTATGCTGTACACCCTAAACTTACACAATGTTTTATGTCAATTATATCTCAATAAAGCTGGAAAAAAAAGAGGTGAACAGGAGAGTTGGTAACAAGTGCATATACAGAGAGCCCCAAGAGCCCTTCAAGGAGATGAACGAGAAATTCTAAATCTAGGGATAAAGCCAAGTACAGAACAAGAATGTTACCAGACTTTGGAGACAAGAGCAAATCAGGCAGGTTGAACAAGCATACCCAAAGCATGCTGCTTAATGGATTAATGTCAATCTCAAGTGAAGTTTTACTTTTTTTTTTTTTTTTTGGTGAGGAAGATTGGCCCTGAGCTAACATTCGTTGCCAATCTTCCTCTTTTTGCCTGAGGAAGATTGGCCCTGAGCCAACATCTGTGCCAATCTTCCTCTATTTTATATGTGGGCCACCGCCACAGCATGGCTTGACGAGCAGTGTGTATGTCCACGCCCGGGATCTGAACCTGCAAACCCCAGGCCTGCTAAAGCGGAATGCACGAACTTAACCACTACACCACTGGGCCGGCCCCTCAAGTGAGGTTTTTAATGGCACAACATTCTGTCCTTGGCCCTGTCCTATTGAACAATTTTATCAATGATTTGGATGAAGAAGCTGAGAGAGAGAGAGAACAAATAAGATAGATGATATAATCAGGAACAAAAATTAAATCTCCAGTTGTAGCAAAGGGATTAATGTAAGAAAAAAATTATAGTCCTGCATTTAAGTCTTCAAAACTAACTGCACCAATGTATAAGAGGCAAGATATAGCTTAACAGCAGCATGTGTTAAAAAAAGACTGATGGTCTTTTAGGGGTAAAAAGCTCAGTATGTGTCATTAGTGTGGTATGACTGCCTCCACCCCCCAAAAAAATGAAACAAATTCAATCTTAGCTACATCAGTATCTCAAGAGAATGATGATCACTCCTAAATCTAAAGAGAAAGATTAGTTTGTGCTGATCATATCAAACCTAGAGAACTGTGTTCTGTTCTGGGTACCACACTTTAAGGAATAACATGAAAAGAATAGAGCATGTTCAGAGGACCGCATACAAAAGGATGAGGGGACTAGAAACCATGTAATATGAGGAATGACTGAAGGAACTGAGAGTGCTTAATCTGAAGAAGAGATCTCCCAGAGGACACAGTATCTTCAAAGAGTTGAAGAGCTGGCATGCAAAAAAGGAATTAGACTTATTTAGCCCCAATGGATTTAACTTAGACCAATTTCTATTCCTTCTTGGCCTTGAAATTGGTTGGAAGTGTCGGTACAAAAAGAAGGATGTTATGCCAATTCTCCCTAAGAAGAAAATGAGCTAGAACTGTCGCATGGTCTTTTATGGTCCGTTTTCACAAAACTTGACTAAAAAGTTGTGTACAGAAGAGAAAACTCAAATGGCCAATAAATCTATGAAAATACACTCAACTTTACTAGTTATCAGGGAAATGCAAATTAAAACAACACCTATGTAAGATGATAACATTAGGGTAAATGAAACTGGCTGAGGGGTATATGGGTACTCTCTGCAATATCTTTGCAACTTTTCTGTAAATCTAAAATTATTCCAAAATAAAACGTTAATTAAAAACAACAATACCCTTCACACCTACAAAATTTTTTGTCTGATAATACCAAATATTAGCAAGGATATAGGGAAAAGAGAAAGAGAGAGGGAATATTAATTGTTAAACTACTTTGGACAGCAATTGGACAATACTTATAAAGTTAAAGATGCTCATAGCTTTTGACCCATCAGTTCCACTCCTAAATGTATATACCCTGGAACAGCACTGCCACTAGAGGGTAGCCACTAGCCACATGTGACTACTGAGCACCTGAAATGTGGCAAGTCCAAAATGATATGCTTTAAGTATAAATAAAATACATACTGGACTTCAAACACTTTGTAAGAAAAAAAAGAATGTAAAATATGTCATTAATAATTTTTGTATTGATTACATGTTGAAATGATAACATTTTGGATATACTAAGCTAAATAATTTGTAATATTAAAATTAATTTCATCTGTTTAAGCTTTTGTTAATGTGGTTACTCGAAAATATAAAATTATTTGTGTTTGCACTATGGTTCAATGGGACAGTACTGCCCTAGATCCTCACCCACTAGTGCTCAAGAAATAAATCAATTTAGTTGGTCATAACCAGCATTTTTTAATTAAAAAGCATAGAATAGAAAACATCATAGTGCACTGCGTGTAATAAGGGTAAGACTGTTTCAAACTTTTGATATGGTGTGTATGTACTGGGATGTGATGTAAAATATATTTCCTTGCCATGAGTGGTAGTCAGAAATGCTTGAAAGCTCCTGATAAGCTCTAGGAAACACAATGTTCATTGTAGTGTTGTTGTTATGTAACAGCAAATATTTAAAACAACTCATATATTAAAACAACATATTTGAAACAACAACAAAAGAGATTGGATAAATAAATTGTGGTACACTTCTATTCAACGTAATAGTTCTAATCAGCAGGGCAAATAAATGAACTAGAGCTAAAATATCCATATGGGTAAATATCCAAAACATAATGCTGAGCAAAAAAAGGCAAGTTACAGAAAAAAATCATACAAAATGATATAATTTATGTAAAATTTTCAAAGATGACTAACCGGTGCATCTAATCTTCTAGTTCTTTGAAACAATGAAATACCTGAAGCATATGACAAACTGTTAAGATTCAACAAAACTTACTGGTAGGTATACAGGTGTTCATTATATTATTTTCTATACTTTTCTGTGTGCTTCAAATATTATGTAAATATAAGGGCTCAAATACAATATACTTAAAAGTCATAATCCTTATTCCATGTTTATATCTTTAAGATACCATATCCTAAATTAAAACATGAGGTAAGAGGTAGTGGGCTTTGTTGCTGTTGTGCTAAAATGACAAGAATTAACAAAATATTGACCCAAACATTTTTAAATCATGGATTTGTAGCCACCCTGGCTACACATATGTCATTATTGTATGAATAACGTGAAATATATATGAGTGTGAATATATGAATGTGAATGTATCACAGGTCTAATCATGTACCCAGAAAAAAAGAAATAGTGTAAACATTCCCATATCTGGCACGGTTGAGGAATCTCTTGTTCTGGTCAAATTGCTTTTATTAATAATTACCATAAATACCATACAGAGATTACCAATTTTCAAAAGAATTAAGATACAATAAAATGCAGTTAAACCTAAAACTATACAGGATATAATTTATTTTTCACTGATGATTTTGGAAAGGCACTCCAGGATCTTGCAGTAATTTTTTAAATATACATTTAACGCAGTAGATTTCTATTTCAGATTAAACCAATGTTAATTTGCATGCAATAAAAATCCTGAGAAAACAAGCTATGAATTGTGAATTCAGTTTCCCTACACTAGCATATAAAAGGGTTCCAGTGTCTTAAACATCTACATTGTTTTTCTGGTACACAAATAAGAAAACTTGGAGCTATGGATACTCCAAAGAGATAAAATTCAGAAACAAAATACATTTAGAAGATTTTAGATAAGGCAGCAAACAGTTTGACATTTTCTTTACTACCATGTAAAGCTATATACCTTTAAAGTCCATGAAACGAAAATCAACATCGTCCATTTTTAAATCCCTGGCTCAAGCCTATGAAATAAAAAAAAATTTTAATCTTCTGTCCTTTATCATCCAGTCCCTCAATAAATTTCTTTTCAGTGAAATTTTTCCAGTTACCTGTTACCCAAAGGAAAAAAAATCCTGAAGAAATTTTAAAACTCAGAAAAAGTAGTTAATGAGGGGTGGGGCCAGGAGTCATGTCACAGGAATCTGGCTCGGAGGAAATTTTCATCCCAAATCTTTTCTTACCATAATCCGCCTGGCAACCAGGAAACCAGGGTACCCTGTGATTTGTCTGGCTGGTACTCGTTGCCTCTTCCTAATTGGTTCAAAATCCCTCTCTCCACTGCCCATACGTTCAAAGCACCCAATCACTCACTGGCCTTTTTCCCGCTCTCACAGACCCAGCTAGCGCGCCTTCAGCTCCCCGCCCCCAACAGTCACCAACCATACGGCTTCAACGGAATGTAGGTCCTTCACATCCAAACTACAATAACTACTGTCTCCCGCTTTCAGTGACCCCACAATGCTCCCCATAATTCATCCAAGTCAAAAAATCCTGCCTCTGCCCATCTTCTTTCACCTGAGAGTCAGCTACAGCAGCTCTGTGGTTCAAAATCATTGCCTCAGGGCCACTCTAAAAAGTGTTGACCTAATGGCCGCATCTTCTTGCTAGTTATAAACCACTCAACTGACCCGTACCTGACCCTCCTCTAGCCCTTCCTACCTACTAAATCAGTCACCTCAGCCGGGACCGCCAACGTGCCACAGTGCTGTCTCCACAAACTCCGTCCACAGTGCCCGACGACGCTTGGAAAGCTCCTCCCCCTATAGTGACGTCAATCAAAGACCACTTCCTATTGGCCTTTACTGTCTATCTCATATCGCGAGCCTAAGCCTTGGGGCGCAGTCTAGGCCTTCAATCCTGGGGATTAGTTCAGAGGGCAGGGGTGAGAATCACTGAGCGTAAGGAAGTATGGTGCAGGATTGGAAGCATACTACAATTATTGAGGGAAGAGTGCAGATGGCCAGGGTTATGGGAAAGAGGAGAGCAGGCCTTCAAAAGAAAGAAAAGGGACGCAGGGACGAGGGAGAGGAAAGGGGAGAGGGGAGGGAGGGAGGGAGGGAGGAAGGAAGGAAGGAACAATGTTGCCCACTGATTAATCGTGAGTGGCGAAGGTCAGCAATATCAGAAGTTGAGGAAACTGAAAAACCCTGTAGTTCCAAGACATGTTTCTGCTGACCTGTCCTTGTCAAATCCGAAGGAAACTAACTAATGACTCCTCTGCAGGCTCACAGCAAGGGCAGGGGTCCCACCCATCTCCAAACAAATGGTTTTAGGGATGGGGATGGAATATGTAAGTAAACATGTTTGATTCCAGCTGAATCTATAGGTGATGCTTGCAACCAAGGAGTTGGCCTCTACTTAAAGCTCCACTCAGAGACAACAGTGTTATGGCATGATGCCTCCAAATATGGAGAAGAACCAAAAAAAAAAAACATTAGCAAGCCTCCCACTTCTTCCCTCACATACCCCTCTTTTAAGCCTTATGCACCTCAGTCAAGTCAGCTAGGTAACTGGCTAACAGGATGAAGAAGAGAGATTGTGGCTTCAATTCTGGGAACATTAACAGAGTTCCCTTCTGACCCTAAGACTCAAAATCAGTGATTATTTATCATGGAAAAGATGGAGTTTCTAAAAATAATTTCTTTCCTTCTTCAAAATTTTCTGCATCTAGATCACATAGAGTGAAGAAAAAAGGGAAAACAGAGAAAGTACTGCTATTAACTTCTCTTCTTTTGCTTCTTGCAATATGGTATTCATTTCACAATCCTAGATTGCTAAATTAGAGGAAGAAGTCTGGTGGAAAAGGGCAGTAGAGTGTCCCATAGCTGACTGAATCCTCATGCACCGCGTACTTTGTGACCTGGTGCTAGCTACTTAGAATCTCAGGACCTCAATTTCCTCTTCTACAGAATGGGAATAAAAGTAGTTCTAGGCTTCTGGTTCAATAGAATAGTGTACATAAATCATCTAGAACAGTGGCTGGCATATAGTACATGCTTAACAAATGTTAGTTCCCATTATCGTTCCCCATTTCCTGGTTGGCAAACTAAGGGCTCCCAACTTCCATCATCCCACCCAGGCCCCTGGCTCTACCATAACTTCTTTGTTCATGGATGAACAGATGAACAAATAGGGCGATAATTAGACCTCAGCTCTCAAGCCTGCAGTGGTCTCTTCACACACATCTTAGAGCTCTTAGTGATTAATAATGTCTGTAGTAGAATGGATATTATATTATCCAAGATTATATAAGGCATACAGAATCAAATGACTCTATTGATTAATACTGACTGTAAATATGACTCCAAAGTCAGAGCTACTGAGCAGGCACCACTGCATTGAAAGGGCCAGTGAATAAAGGAAAATATGCAGAAAGGGTGGAAACCCTTATGTTGTATGAGTATCTCCAATATTTTTGTTTTTGATCTAGATGGCCTCCCTAGATGCTGTAAGAAAGAGAGAATTAAAAGGACAGAAAAAAAGTAAAAGAGAGAGAGAGAAGAGGAAAGGAGATAATAAAAGAAGCAGGTGCATATTGAGGAGGATATGCAAGAGTGAGTAGTAAAATGCCATTAAGAGGCATTCAAAATGCCGTAGATTATCTTCCCTTACCCTAGCATAAACTATAAATTTCCTGCTCCTACCTTTTGAAAAATTGAAGCAAAAATGGTGAAATAGTTAGATAGTACATAAGGCTGGTGAACAGCTTGGAATCTAATGAGAGCTAATTAAGATTCTCATTAATAGAGTGGATTAAAAGAGAGTAAGCAACGAAGAATGCAAATTACTTAATAAGGTGGCATTATATCTTGTTAAAAGAACAAAAACACTTTCAGCATAAATATGCAGTTATAGTCAGGAAAATTATAAAAACAAAAGCAATAATAGAGTAAGGGACAGGGGCTTGTTATCCCAGACATTAAAACTACCGTAAATAAAATTGTGTGGTAATTGTACAGACAGATAAATGGAACAAAAGAGAGTCCAGAAACAGACCCAAATATATAGAGCAATGATTCAAATCACTGGGGAAAAGAGTTACTCACGAAAAAGTATTGAAACAACTGGATAGTCATTTTAAAAAATAAAACTAGATCCCTGCCTCACTTCACATACCAAAATAAATTCTGGATTAACCAAAGATTAAACTGAATCATAAAATTTCTAAAAGAAAATATGAGTGAATATTTTATAAACACAAAGGCAAAATATAAACACTATCTGAAAACCAGAATCAAAAAGGAAAACTAATGATGTTTTACAAGATAAAAATTAAAATCTTCTGAATGGCACTATAAGTAAGGTTGAAATACAAACCACCAACTAGAAAGAGATTTTTTTCAACATACGCAACAGTTAAAGAGTTAACATATCTAATGTAAAAGGAGTTCTTAAAATTAAAAAGACAAATACTCTAACAAGTCAGCAAAGGACATGATCAGACAACTTACACAGGAAGAAATATAGCTAATAAACACGTGAAAAAATACTCAACCTCAGCAGTATCAAAGAAATGCAAATTAAAGCAAGGTAAATTTTTTTCATTTATCTGATTGGCAAAGGTTAAAAAGATTAACAAAACCTCAAGTTGGCAAGTTACACAAAACAAGCATTCTTGTGCACTGTTGGTAGGAGTACAAATTATTGCAACTTTTCTGGAGGGCAATTTGGCAATATGTATCAAAATCTTAAATGTGTGTACCCTGTTACCAGACAATTCCTCTTCTAGGAATTTTCCTAAAGAAGAAATTGGAAAAATTTGCGAAGACAGATTAACAGAAACATTCGCTGAAGCATTGTAAACCCCTTAAATGTTCACCTAGTTAAATGTGGCCTAGTTATACAACTTAGGGTACATTAGTACCAGATAGTGGAATACTTATACAGCCTTTAAAAACGTTGCTGAGAAAACAATCTAAAGGTATAAAGCTAGAGATATGCCTATATCCTACCGTTAAGTTTAAACAAGAAAAATGTTAGCAACTACTCAAAAAGGTATAATTATATAGATTTGAGTGACTAAAAAACTCTTGGGATTGTTTCCACCTGGGTGTGAATAGGGAGCGACATAAGTGGCTACAGGAGCCAACTAATCCCACTAATACGTAATCGTAAAAAAAAAAGTTTATACAGAAGGTATACATTTATGTAAAATTGTATGCATATTTGAAAAAAAAGTCTGGAAGAATATTTACCAAAATATTTACAATGTTTATCTTTAAGTGGTAGGATTTGGGAAAATCTTTACTTTCCTCTTTATATTTTTCAGTTTCCTACAATGAACACATATTTTTATTAGGAGAAAAAAAGCTATTTTCATTAAAAAATCCACAAGAAGATGAGGGAGTTTTTATCTGATGGGCATGTGTTTTCTCAATAAAGTATGAGGCAAAGTCAATAGCAGGAAGTAGGAGGGAGAGATTTGAAGAATGTGAATAAGGTAAGAAACAGTTGTTTCAGAGAGCAGGGGAATCAGAGAGAAATGAGGATTTCCAGCAGTGTTGAGGGTTGATGATCATTAACCTGCCCAGTGGTGTGATTGCCTCCAACAATCCTGAACTACACAGGTGCAAGTATGGAGAAGATACTTGGATTCTCTGCTTTGTGGCGGGAATACTCTGGAGTATTGCCTAGGGAGGTGAAGATATTTGCAAGAGTGATAATGATAATAAATTCAGGAATTTAAGTGGGAAAGGGAGCAAGCAAAGATTGGAGGAAACTGATAAAAAGAGAGAAAGCATATGTGGGAGGGGGAAAGTGAATTGGAGGATTCATGAAGTCAAAGAATTGTTGCAGTGGGGTTACTTGAGCAAGTGAGCTGGGGAAGCTCAGGAAGTTGTGCGTAGAGAACTTGATGCTTGAATTAGTGATTTCAGAGGTGTAGATTCTGGCAAGATCTAGGGTATAACCATGTGACTGGGTAGCTGAAGTGTAATTCATTGAACCAAATCAGAACCACTCTCTCCTTCACATACTCTAACACTCTTACCCACACACTTCTCCTTCAGTTGTAGCCCTTAGAACTAATGGCCTTCAAGAGTCTGACTGGAATTTACTTTTCCTGCCTTATTTTTCCACTTCACCCCTTCAAAATCCTAGGCTCTGGGCAAACTGAATTATAAACTTTTCCGTCTTCTTGCCTTTGTGCACAATGTTCCCTCCTCCTGTAATGCTCTCCTCCCGTTTGTGAAATTACACATTTTACTTAGCCTTTAAGCACCAGCTTAAAAGCCTCAACATCCAAGACTTCCCAGAACTCCCTGCCAGAACTCCCGCACGTGAATTCTCATGGTACTTCATGCATACCTCTCTTAGGACACTTATTATTTTCTACTTTGTATCTTTGTACTTATTCGGGCCAATTTTATCTCTGACTTCTTGAGGAGATTAAGATTAGACCATGCCTAAAGCAATTTTCTCCTTCATCTTCAAGCATAGTGTCCTATATTCACTGTGTTGACTACCTAAGTGTTTTCAAAGTGTGGTATATATGATTATTTTAGGTGGTGCACAGCCAAACATTTTTTAATAGTTGGATATTTATTTTAATGTGTATTAGGAAAATACTTTGTTTTCTATTATGATAGTGGTGAAATATTTTCTTTCAAAAGTAAGTGTATTTAAGGGCTGGCCCGATGGCGTAGCAGTTAAGTTCGTGCGCTCTGCTTCTCGGCCCTGGGTTTGCAGGTTCAGATCCCAGGCGTGGACCTACACACCGCTCATCAAGCCATGCTGTGGCGGTGTCCCATATAAAACAGAGGAAGATGGGCACGGATGTTAGCCCAGGGCCAGTCTTCCTCGGCAAAAAGAGGAAGATTGGCAACAGATGTTAGCTCAGGGCTAATCCTCCTCACAAAAAATAAATAAATAAATAAGTGTATTTAAGCTTAAAAAGCGAGGTTGTTTTTTTTTTTTTAATAGTATACTACAGGAACTACACAAATAAAGAAAAATTCACGAAGGTTACACTTACCTGTCTGAGGTCTGGGAAACACTGCACTGAATGAAAAAAGACTAGAGAACCAAATCACAGAACTACTCTCTCCCTCACAAATGGTTTATTTAAACAGTAGTACCAGGATTTATTTGCTCTCTCCATTGACAGTCTTCTTTAAGCATATAGTAAATACAAGTATTGCCCATCTTAAAAAAAAAAACACAAAACCTCTCCCTCAACTCTCTCCAGCTGTTACCCTGAAATGCTGGCCTATAGCCCGTGTCCAATTCCTCACCCTCCATTCACTCAAGCCACTGCAATATGGCTTCCACCCTCACCATCTGACCTAAAACTGCTCTTGAAATGATCAATTACCTACTAACTGACAAAACCAATGAATCTTTTTCTGTCCTTATTTAATTTGGCTATGTGGGCAGCATTTGGCATTGTCAGCTGTTCCCGAAAAGTTCTTTCCTCCCTAGACTTCCACATCACTCTCCTGTTCCTCAGTCTCCTCCATCTCCTGCACTGAGTCACGCTCCTCTCTCTCTTAAACGTTAGAGTTCCCCAAACCTTTTACTATTATGATGATTATAAAAGGAATGAAAAAAGTAATGTTTGTACCTAGTAAAAAACTGAAAAAATACAGAAGAGAAACCAGAGGATAACAGTTTCTTTTATATTTCTCCCCCCCCAAAAAATTATGTATAAATACATCTTTTGTTCTTTCACACAAATGTTCTGCACCTTGGGGTTTTTGTTCCTTTTTGTTTTATTTCTACTTAATAGTGTATCTTTCCATATCGCCTCTTAGCACATGTAATTCTATCTCATTTTTTTAATGGCTGTATAAGTGTTCTACTGAATTAATATAACTTATTTAACTAGTCCTTTGCTGATGCACATTAGGTAGCTTCCAAGTTTTGTTATATTAAATAACTTTGCAGTAAATATCCTTATATATGCAAAATTTTTAAAATTCCTGTAAGTGGAATTGTCCGATCAAAAGGAATGTTTTAATTCTTATATCATCAAATTACCCTCCACAAAAGTTACAAAAATGTATATCCCCATCCTGCATAAGACTGCCTGTTTACCCTCACTTTTGCCAACACCTAGTCATTGAAATTTGTTTTGCCAGTCTGTAAGGTAAGAACTGAGATCTCATGGTTGTTTGATTTGCATTTCTTTAATGAGTGAGGTTGAGTATCTTTTCTTATATTTATTGGTGTTTTATATGCTTTTTCTGAAAACTATTTACATCTTTTACTCATTTTTCTATCAGGTTATTCATCTCGTTCCAGTTGATTTGTACGAGTTCTTTGCATATAAAGGAAATTATATAATTTGTGCTGCAAAATTTTTTCCTTTTTATTGTTTATTTTGCCCCAAGGCAATCTTTAGCCCCACACACAGCTTCTAGCACATACACGTATGTCCTGAGTCTATGACTCCTAAATGTAAAACTCTAGCCCAGACCTCTGTCTAGTCTAGCTCCAAGTTTCAGTTGTTAATTATAGATCCTCACCTATATGAAGCTCAACTCATGTATGTTTATAACTTCAGCATATCTGGAACTGAATTCATCTTTCCCCAAATATGCTCTTCCTTTTATGCTTTCTATCTAATAATTTGATCACTCACCCAGAAATTTCACCCAGAAATCTAAGTCATCCACTTCTTTCTTACCTCCTACATCCAACTGACCAAAAACCCTGAAATATTTTGCCCAAATGACTGCAGTGCTCTCCTAATTACTGCTAGCAACGTCACACAGTGATCAAAGAGCACAGGCTGCAGAGTCAGACAGAACTGTGTTCGTATCCTGGCCCTGACCATTCTAACTTATGTGACCTAGAGCACATTTCTTACCCAAAACCTGTTCCCTCATCTGTAAAAAATAATTATTATAACATCTACTTCATAGGGTTATTGCAAGGACTAAATGAGATTGTATGCACAGTATCTGATATATAATAAATACTCGATAAATGGTAGCTATTATCACATAGCTCTAGCTTCCCCCACCCTCCTCCAAGCCATCCTCCTTGCTGTTGCCAGACTAACAAATCCAACCATCCCCCTTGCTTGGAATCCTTCAGTGATTCCCCCACCTCCTTCACACACAATTTATAAGACAACATCTGAATTCCTTAGTAGGGTATACAGGCTATTCATATGGTCTCTGTTATCTTTCAGCACAACCCCATAGACACTACCCTCGAGCCACATTAAACTATACGTCATACCCCCATACACAATATGCTTTTTCACACTTCCATGATTTTGGGCACACTGTTCACTGACAGACATGCCCTCCCCTCAGTCCACTTCATAAACACCTGTTCAAGACTCAGGTCAAGCACGTCCTTCTTTGTGCTTCCATAGCACTCAGCACTTACGCCCGCCCTGGTGCAAAATCACATTGTTTCATGTTTACCTGCTTGTCTCTCTCACTAGATTCTAAGTTCCTTGAGGGCAGTGACTATGTTTTATTCATGTTTGTATCCCCAGTGCCCAGCATGGGGCCTAACATTTCATAGGAGCTCCACATATATTTGTTGAATAAATGGATGAATGAATAGCTCTTGGTCTGAGCAGAGCACTGAACTCTGTTCCCTTATTACTTCAGTAGCAGTCAGTATCTATACATATATACAGTCCTTTACCAAACCCCCACCCCTATTGTCTGCCCCTCCTTCCAGCAGTGCCAAACACCCCAGCCAAAATTTCTGTTGCCCAGGCAGTCACAGGAGTCTGGGACTGGTCCAACTAGAAGGGGTAGAACAGCAGACAATGGTCTCAGTGTAGGCCCTGACCAATGCCAGTGTTGAGATCAGAGTCCACCCCCAAATCCCAAAGACGAGTGTTGCTGTCTACTTATTCAGAACCTAACCTTTAGTGTAGCATGGGGAAAACACATCTCAAGATCATTCCTTTAAGTGTGACTAGACTTGACGGTGGCTTACACTATCCCCCTCAAACCCTGAGCCAACAGGAAGCACACAAGCACAACAGATACTTTTGTGGTGACTGGAGCAAACAAAGGACACATATCTGAAGCTCTCCACTCTAAAAGTCAGGCTCCACATCATCTCTAGCAGCAAAGAACAAGACATAGTTTCTTTTTCTAGTTTCTTTTAATAATAATTTTTTAAAAGCCAGTAAGCAGCTACAGATACAATTAAAAAGTAGACAAGTAAAAAAAAAGAAGACAAGAAACAGCAGAGACACATCCTTCACTCCACAATAAATACAGAGCTCTATTAGTGTTCTTCCACCAACATCCCATGGGAGGCCTAGCTCTCTGTGGTCAGGAGTACTCTCCATTATTGTGCAGGGGAACCAGACAGCATTCAGGTGTGCTGATGTCAAATCGAATGTGTACAGGCACTGGTGAGATCAAGGTCTACAGTTTTGGCCCTGGATTTGAGTGGGGGTTGGTCACTCTTAACCTCTTCCAGGCTGTGCTGGATCCCATAGCCAAAGTAGATAGCAAACCCTAGTGGGGAAAAGGAGCTGTGAGGTTGGGAAATAGTGACCTGTAAAGGCTTAATAGGTCTCCTACTCGAGACCAAGAGGGGAAGAGTTGGGATAGGACATCCAAGAGGCCTACTCTTCCCAAGTAGATACCTACCAATCAGCATCCAGACCCCAAATCGGGCCCAGGTGCCAGCTGTCATCTGCATCATAAGGTAAACATTCACAAAGAGGCTCATTAGTGGGAGGAGAGGCAAAGCAGGTACCTGGGAACAAAGCAAAATCTTCTTTGTATATACCACAAGGTGACCTATAAAGAGATCCCTAACCTACTCAAGCCAGGAAAGGGCGAGTCCAACTCCTACACATACTGCGTATTTCAGTGCCCACTCATTTAGTGTACCTCACTCATATGGGACTCCAAGAATATGCAGAGTCTGGGGAAATGGAACTGGAAAGGAACTAAGGAGGATCAGAGAAGTCTTTGGCTTAGGCATCTCCTATATATGAACCTTATTAGACCACAAGCTACCTGGAACCTATTCTTCCAACATGGGTTGATGGGCAGAAAGAGAAGTCGTTTACCTTAAAGTGAAGGGGAGTGGAGCTCTGTGGCTGCCTCCAGATGACCCCAGTGATCCCAGTAATGAGCATCAGGAGCAGCACAACCACTGCAATCCACACTGGGTCTCCAGAAAGCAGTGGAATTTGCCAATGGGCCAGCACCAGGCAAAGGACAGTCAGCAGTAGAGCTTCAAGAGTCAAGTTGAGAAACATCAAAACCAACTCGAGACCAATATGTTAAGACCTTAAGGCACCCCATTCCAAGGAGGGTCACCCTCTCTCTAGTTCTTCCTCAGCCACCCAATGCCACACACTCCCTCCCCCCATCATGCTGCCCTCATAGCCATCCCAGAGAAAAACTCCACTGCTCACCAAGCAGTGAGGAACAAACATAGACAACTTGGCCAGAGAGTGGAGTGGGGATGGAGTTGAGTGGACAAAATAGTCCCTGTAGGGTTAGCTTCTCTGCTTCAGGTATCTTCTCCTCCTGCAACTCCACTTCATCTTCCTCATTCTTCATCTCCTGGTCAGGCTGATACCTGAGGCAATAGTAAGAAGGCAGTATTAAGAACAACCCTTATCCAGGCAGTTTACCCTTCCTTGTCAGGGTAGGATAGAAGCTCTTTTTGGCAGGGAGGGATATCCATATTCCTTAAGGAGAGTCAGGAAGATGAAAGCAGAGGAGGAAGGAGTAGCAGATCCCCATTATTCCTCATCCAAGAATTAAAACCAAAATCACAGTATGTGGAGGAAGGGAGTCTCACCTGAGGATGAGAACACAAATAGCCACCAGGGAGTAAGCAAGCAGGGTCCCAATTGACATGAGGTCCACAAGATCAGTGAGTTCAAACAGGAATGCCATGAATGCTGAAATTGATGGGCAGAACATAAGAAATGAGAGAAAGAAAGAGCAAAGTTAAGGAGTTGGTGAAACAACTAGGGAAGGGCAAAGACGATTTTTCACCTGCGATAATGCCAGAGACCACAGTGGCGACGATGGGGGTGTGTGTGCCGGTGTGGACCCGAGCAAGGACACGGAACAGGAGGCCATCCTCCGCCATCGCATACATCACCCGAGGCATGGGGAACATAGAGCCCAAGAGGCTGGAGAGAAGAATGCCCAGAGGGGCATGAGATGACTGTGATCTCTCTCCCCAAGCCTGTGAGGTTAAGGAGTCTCCACCTTCTCCTCACAGCACTTTTAAGGGGTATTCTCTGGTACTGAATGCTATAACCTGAGACTTGGACATCAGAGGAGAACAAATATTTGACACTGACCTGGTAGAAAGAGCACAGAGGGATCCAATAGCCACAACATAGCGGGCAGGGGCCCATCCAATATGGAGAAATGCCTCAGGCAAGGGGCTCTCAGGTTGAAGCTGGTAGTAAGGCATCATGAGCGTGAGCGCCGAAGAGACACCAAAATACGCCAAAAAGCAGACGAACAGTGAAATCACAATGCCCATGGGGATGGAACGCTGGGGATTCTGGGCCTCTTCCCCTGCAGGAAGGGTCACAAGATTCTGAATCAGGAAAGCAGGCTTGCTCCTCTATCACCCCCAATCTGCATGCAGCCTGAGCACACACTGTGCCCAAACCCCAGACAGAATGGAATGACTGTGTTACCAGTGGTAGCAATACAGTCGAAACCAACAAATGCATAGAAACAGGTAGCTGCTCCACGGAGAATCCCCTCGAAGCCGAAAGGCACAAATCCTCCAGAGCCCAGAGGGCCCAAGCTAAAGTGGAAGAAGGGATGAAAAAGGTAAAGATGTGTTCAGCCGGCTCTGTACCTTTCTCTAAAGCCAAACTACTGAGCTAGGTCTTCAAGGCCGCGGCTCCCATTCCTCCCCACTCCCAATCCAGAATCCCTCAGCCTGGAACGCCCTGCTCCCCATCATGTTCCCAGCTCTGCATCTCCCGAATATAAATCTCCTAACCTATAGGTATCATTGAGTCCAGCCATGGCCAGTTTGTAGTCCTCTTCTGTGAGCTTCCAGTTGTGCAAGTCCCCCTTAATAAAGCCAGAGACGATGACAAAACCGAGAACCAAAAGGTTCATCCCCGTGAACACTTTGGTAACCAGGGCCGACTCACTAGCCCCCAAAGCCAGCAATCCTGTGGGAAAGAGGCATTCAGGACTCTAAGAAATAAAGTCCTCAGTCCAAGGTTCATTTCCTAGCCTCTACGTGCAGACCGTTCCTTCCCAGCTTCTCTTCTTTCTCACCATTATCATCTCCACCAAGCCCTTCTCAGGCCTAGTCCCTCCTAGCCTGCCCCCATCATTATCCCTGTCCCTTGCCATACCAGTGAGCAACAATACAAGGCCCATAGCAAAGAAGTCTGGATATTCTGCGAGGACATGGGGAACGTGCAGTGAGATGCTCCCCTGCAGGGTCTGAGAGATGTGGTTCCCAATTAGGTTGTCAAAAGCTGAGCTCCAGGCCCGGGCCACACTGGCTGTACCTGGTGGAGCAGAGGGAGAAACACGGGGTCACGTTTCCTCCCTCCCCTCTTCCCTCCCCCATACCAGTCTAACAAGAATCCCTGCTATTTTCACCTATTCTTACTTTTTAAGAACCAAAACCAGTCAATTAAGGAAACCAGGACAGAGGTAAGTACAATGAACAATTTCTCTATACCTTCAACCCTCCTAGCCCCCCAACACACACACACACACACACATTTAGGGATATTGAAGTCCTGTGAATGAAGAAGAATACCTCACTTCACCATTCCACCCAGATTTCCTGACTCAAAGCCCCTTCATTGGCTGTGCAGTTCCCTCCCTGCCCCACCATCTCACCGATAACATAGGAGAGGATGAGGTTCCAGCCAGTGGTGAAGGCCCAGAGTTCACCCACAGTGACATAGCTGTAGAGATATGCAGAACCAGAACGGGGAACCCGGGCACCAAACTCGGCATAGCACAGCCCAGCCAACACAGAAGACAGGGCAGCCACCAAAAAGCAGATCACAATGGACGGTCCTGCTTTATCTTTAGCCACCTCGCCAGCCAGGACATACACGCCTGCACCCAACGTGCTGCCCACACCCAGGGCCACTAAATCCAAAGTGCTCAGGCATCTGGCAAGGCGAGTCTCAGCCATGCCTGGCTCCAGTGTACGTCTGCGTACCAGCTTTTGACCAAATCTGCGAAGTGCCTGCCACAGCATTGTAGCTGGAATTGAAGAGGATGCTAGGATCTGGTGAAAAACAAGACAAAAGCCCTTCAATAGGGCTCATTATCCCTAAGCTCTAAGACTGAATTACAATACCCACTCCACCAAGCAAAGGAACTATGGGGGGATGGGGAGGAGGCTATTGAAGGGACAAAGGCAAGTCAATTTTCCTCCAACCTCAGTTTCTTCCTATGCAAGTAGGGATAACAATAACTCACAGGTTGGTGGAAGGACTAATTTCACAAAAGGCATGTGTGAAAGCCCCCTATAGTACAGTGGCCTGGTACCTAGTAGGTACTAAGTCAATATTAGTCTCTTCTTTCTCTGGCGGAGGAACTAGAGGGTTTATCCTAGACTCCGACCCAGGAACCGTGGAACCTAATCTAATCTGTGTCTGTTCCCTGGCCTGTAGCTCCTTGGGAATGAAACAGAACTCAACCCAGGAGGGGCCAGCAACTCTGGGGAGAACCCCCTTCTCACACCCAATATCCATTTTCCTTTTCATTGCTCGCCCCCAGGGCTACTTAATAAGCATGGTTCCCAGATCGCCTGGAGGGAGGAGGGATCGACCTCCGCTGCAGATCAGAAGTGAGCACCGACTCAATTCCATCCCTCCTCCCCAAGCCCACACCGCGCAACTGGGACGCAGCCGTCGCCCAGGGCAGTAAGCAAATGTTCCCCCACTTCCTCCCGCCTCGCTAGGCTGACCAGCAAGCATCAACAGTGAGGCGGGGCTTCGACATCTAAAGATTTGGAGACGCGCCCCGAGAGGGGCCCCTGAGCCGCCCGAAATTGCTCGCACCAGAGAGGAGGGGTTCCGCCTTATGCCCCACAACTCAGCTCCCAGATTCTTATGCCCCCATCTAGAAAGGGTCTGGGGCTGAGGCGCAGATGGGAGCCTTGGCTACCGGGGCCGGGGTCTCGCCAGCAACAGGTCACGGCCGCGTTGATGCAACTGCATGCCATGGTTGCCAGAAAATCCTAGGGATGCCCTCGCCGTCCCCCTCCGACACACGTGTCGGCCCCCAAGGCTTACCAGAGAGCTGTTGCAAGCCCAAGGAGTGGAGAGTCTCAGATGGGGTTCGGTGAGGCTGAGTTAAGCCGAGTTGGGTTGGGGCTGTGGAGTTAGGTGGCTCAGGCTTCAAAGCTGCTGCTTGGGGTCGTTGCGCGCCAAGCGCCCCTTATATACACCGGGAGGCGGAGCCGGTAACGTCATGGAATCCCACCCCCAAACCTCCTCCCTACACACGACACACACACACACACACACACACACACGCCTCAGCTTTGCAAAGGGGATTGCGTACACACACACACACACACACACACCTCAATTTTGCAAAAGGGATT
Source organism: Ceratotherium simum simum (assembly GCF_057802395.1). Classification (NCBI taxonomy): domain Eukaryota; kingdom Metazoa; phylum Chordata; class Mammalia; order Perissodactyla; family Rhinocerotidae; genus Ceratotherium; species Ceratotherium simum. Next base: position 73,588,312 of record NC_141940.1, on the reverse strand, counting down.
GCGTGTGGCCTGAGACTGCCTTCCCACTTGCAACAGCAAGACCAGCGTGGCAAGGAGCGAGAAAGGGGGGAGGGCAGCCTTTTCCCATTCTCCTGGCTTATCGTCAGAGCAGGACAATAAGAGGCTTCCTGGCCTCTAGAGACCCCCTGGGATTTTCTACCTTTGTGCCTTGATAGTCGGAATCAGTGATTGGCGGGTGTGGGGGAGGGGGATAAGAGGTGGAGCGGAAAACAGCACAGGGAGTCTTCAACTCACTCTCCCTCAGTCTTCCTTAGCTTTCTTTTCTACACGAGGTTCCCCCACCCCTGAAATCTTTCCCAAAGACCATATCAGATTATTGGCAGCCACCTGACTCCCACCCCTCAGCTCTCACCCTCAACTGTGGGTGTTTCTAATGCAGTTAGCAAGAGAATGGAAGATGATTTCAATCATCACCTCTACACAGATAATTAATCCCATCTAGATTTCTAGGCCCCAATCTCTCCGTAGTGTATCTTTAGCTTCCTCTAAATGTTAAACTATTTTTTTTAATTTTTATTTACTTTTTTCCCCCCAAAGTCCCAGTAGATAGTTGTATGTCATAGACGCACATCCTTCTAGTTGCTGTACGTGGGACGCGGCCTCAACATGGCTGAAGAAGCAGTGCGTTGGTGCGCGCCCGGGGTCCGAAACCCGGACCGCCAGCTGCAGAGCACAGGCACTTAACCGCTAAGCCACGGGGCCAGCCCCTGTTAAACTATTAAATATGAAATTTGGACAATATTGAAATATTGGGGGAGGGAGCTTATTTAATTCCATTTTACTGATGAGTAAGCTGAGGCTCAGAGGCATGACTTGCCTGACATCATACCATAATTATGTGTTGACCACTTTACTGACAAAACCTGGCCTACTGGACTTCGAAGCCTGCCTCCCATAGGTACCATACCTAATGTAAATGCACAAGAAGAGGAGGTGTGGCGGCAAGCAAAGCCAAACAGGGAGGAACATCAGCATCAAGACAGCCCCTTTTAAGCTAGGAGTTTCTGGGAAACTGAAGAGGAGCCAAAGAATCAAAGAATGATCACACTGGGTGTCAGACCCATAATCCCACCCAGCCCAATCAGTCACAATGGAGCAACAAGAGTTGTGAAGGTGTGGTTCTCTTCCACCAAGACGTCTCAGGAATTAAGGATGGACCCAAATATCCTTGTTTCCTTTAAATTATCCATTATGAATATGTCACCCAAGAATCTGTCTAAAATCTAAATCCTTTTTGAAGTAGTAATTGGTATTTTCAGATAAATACAGCTCCATTTTGGCATTCTTTACGTATTTATTAAGCACTAACTGTGTATAAACAGCTAGTGTAGCAATGAAGAGACTACAAAGGAAACAAAATAAAATCTTTGCCCTCCTAGTCTTAAAAATCTAGTTAGGAAAAGAAAACACACCCAATACAATTGAAACAATATTACATAGTGCTTAAGAGTGCAGTCTTGGGAGTTAGACCTAGGTTAAATCAGCCACTGTGGGCTTGAGCAAATTATCTAACATCTCTGAACCTCAGTTTCTGGATATAATATACACATTTCACAGGGTTGTTGAGATTCTTAGATGAGATTATAAAGTCAACTCTTCTTCCTGCCCGGCACATGGGAAGTATTCAATAAAAACCTGCTACATATTCAGAATAATATGTTAGTGTGTATGATGATGATTTGGTTGCTTAGATTAGGTGATTGATTTGATTATGAGATTAGTTGACAAATTGGTGTTGTAAATATTCAGGGAAAGAAGTCATCAGTACAGACTAGAATATATAAAGAAGATCTTTTAATTTGTAAGGCGTTGAGGAGGTAGTCGGCAAGACTTGAAGGACAAAGGGTGGATGAGCTCTGGACCCACAAAGAGGCATGAAGTAAAGCCAGGAGCCCATGTAGAGACCAGCATATCAAGTGCAGTGTTTGTTAGGCTGCAGTGGAAGATAAGGTTGAATAACGGATGACTCCTTCTTGGAGTAAATTTATTACCCAATCTGTAAACAGTAATTCTTATCATTGGTCATAAACTCACACCAGTCAAGTCTAACAGTAGACTTAATAGGCACTCAATTATTCAATAAAAACTTAATTAGAAGCATCAGGAGGTGCCCTCCACTTCTAGCATTCCAAGATTTTGTGAACAACTATTTTCATCCACCTAGCCATCCCTTTCATGAATTTGTAGAATTCAAACATATTTCCTTCCTCAGCTTTTATCTTTCCAGAAGTTCCACGGTGCCCTGTATCATTATGGACTTTCTCCAACTCTAATATCCCTTTCTTGTTGTACGATGACCAGGTGCAAAACATTGAATTTTTTTGTTTGTTTTTATTATAAAACAATTTAACACTAATGAAAACTGCAAAAAAAGTCACACATAATTCCTATCAAACCAACTATTTGTGTTTTTGCATGCTCTGTTATGGTCTTTGTGTATATATATATATATAAATCATATAATTTTGCTTTCTCCTTTTTTCATGATCAAATATTTTTTCAAATTACTACTGGTATTCAAAATCATCATTGTTAGTGATTGCATAATATTCCATAGCACTGATGGACCATTATTTATTTAACCATTTAAACATTTATTCAGGTTGTTTCCAGCTTTCTTTTATTCTAAGAAACACCTTCATTAATACAATGTCTCTATTTAGTTGAATTACTTTCTTAGGCTTCATTCCCAGGAGTGGGATTATTGGGTCAAAGATAATGAACATATTTATAAACTTTGGTACTTGTTACAGTGCTTCACCAAAGGATTTTTGTGCTATCAGCCATGTTAGAGTAAACCAGCTTTACCACAATCTCACCAGCATAGCTATCATTTAAACAAGTTATTTGCTAATAAAATAACATAGAAGTAGAAAGAAGGTCATTCTGTTTATAATGAATATTTCTTTTAGAAATTGTTTATTCATAGCTTTTCTTTTTCCAACTTACTTATTTGAGTTTTGATCCTTTCCTTATAAATTATAATAATTTTTTTCCAGTTTTATTGAGAAATAATTGACATACATCACTGTATAAGTTTAAGGCATACAGCATGATGGTTTGATTTACATATATTGTGAAATGATTACCACAATAGGTTCAGCTTAACATCCATCTTCTCCTATAGACACAAAAAAAAGAAAAGAAAGAAGAAAAGAAAAAACGAAAAAAATTTTCTCCTTTGTGATGAGAACTCATAGGATTTACTCTCTTAACAACTTCCATGTATACCACACAGCAGTGTTAAGTATAATCATCATGTTGTACATTACATCCCTAGTACTTATTTATCTTATAACTGGAAGTTTGCACCCTTTCACCACCTTCCTCCAATTTCCTTTCTCCTCACCCTCCACCTCTGGTAACCACAAGTCTGATCTCTTTTTCTATGAGTTTGTTTTTTGGGTTTTTTTTTAGATTCCACATATAAATGAGATCATACAGTATTTGTGTTTCTCTATCTGACTTATTTCACTTAGCATAATACCTTCAAGGTCCATCCACGTTGTCACAAATGATAGGATTTCCTCATTTTTTATGGCTAAATAATATTCCATTGTATATATATACCACAACTTCTTTATCCACTCATTCATCTATGGACACTTAGGTTGTTTCCATGTCTTGGCTACTGTAAATAATGCTACTACGAACATGAGGGTGCAGATATCTTTTCAAGTTAGTGCTTTCATTCTTTTGGATATATTCTCAGAAGTGGAATTGCTGGATCATATGGCAGTTCTGTTTTTAATTTTTTGAGGATCCTCCATACCGTTTTCCATAGTGACTGTACCAATTTACAATCCCACCAACGGTGCACAAGCATTCCCTTTTCTCCACGTCTTCACCAACATTTGTTACATCCTATCTTTTTGATGATGGCCATTCTGACAGGTATGAGGTGATATCTCATTGTGGTTTTAATTTGCATTTCCCTAATGATCAGCGATATTGAGCATTTTTTCATGGTCTTTCATATATCCTCTTTGGAGGAATGTCTATTCAGTTCCTTTCCCCATTTTTTAATTGGGTTATTTGTTTTTTTTGCTATTGAGTTGTATGAGTTCTTTGTATATTTTGGATATAGCCCCTTATCAGACATATGGTTTGCAAATATTTTCTCCCATTCTGTAGGTTGTCGTTTCACTTTGTTGATGATTTCTTTTGCTGTGCAGAAGCTTTGTAGTTTGACGTAATCAAACTTGTTTATTCTTGATTTTGTTACTTGTGCTTTAGATGTCGTATCCAAAAAATGCTTAGCAAGACCCATGTCAGGGAGCTTTATTCTTACGTTTTCCTCTAGGAGTTTCATGGTTTCAGGTCTTACATTTAAGTCTTTAATCCATTATGAGTTAATTTTTATGAGTGGTGTAAGATATAGGTCCAGTTTCATTCTTGTACATGTAAATATCCAGTTATCCCAGCACCATTTATTGAAAAGACTGCCTTGTCAAATATTAGTTGACTGTGTATGCTTGGGTTTATTTCTGGGCTCTCAGTTCCATTCCATTGGTCTACTTGTCTGTTTTTATGCCAGTACCATACTGTTTTGACGACTATAGCATTATAATATAGCTAGAAATGGGGAAATGTGATGCCTCTGGCTTTGTTCTTTGTTCTCAGCATTTTTTTGGCTCTTCAGGGTCATTTGTAGTTCTATATAAATTTTAGGGGTGTTTTTTCTACTTCAGTAAAAATTGACATCAGAATCTTGGTAGGGATTGCATTGAATCCATAAATGGCTTTTGGTAGTATTGACATTTTAACAATATTAATTCTTCCAATCCATGAACACGAGATATCTTTCCATTTATTTGTGTCTTCTTTGATTTCTTTCATCGATGTCTTATAGTTTTCAGAGTGGAGATCTTTCACCTCCTTAGTCAAATTTATTTTAAGTATTTGTTTTTGATGCTATTGTAAAAGGGATCAATTTCTTTATTTCTTTTTCAGAACATTCATTGTTAGCGTATAGAAATGGTACTGATTTTTGTATGTTAATTTTGTATCCTGCAACTTTACTGAATAGAATGAATTCTTTACATAAATATTAACCTTTCTTCTATAATATTTGATTCAAACATTTTCCAGTGTTTGTTGCTTTTATTTACAAAGTTTAAATTTTTAAAACTTTTTATTGAGGTATGATATACACAGAAAAATGTGCACACTGGTATCATAAACCGTTCAACAAATGTTCACAAAATGAACACAGCCATGTAAAAGCACCCACGTCAAGAAACAAAACATTATCAGTATCCCAGAAATCCCCTTCATGCTTCCTTCCAGTTACTACTCACCACCCCCTCCAACAAGGGTAATCTCTGTCCTGACTTCTAACAGCCTAGACTTTTTTCTACTTCATATAAATGGAATCATACTGTATGTAATCTTTTGTTAATTGAGAGAAAATTCACATACCATAAAATTCACCGCTTTAAGGTGTACAATTCAGTAGTTTTTAGTATAGTCACAGAGTTATGCATCCATCACTACAATCAATTTTAGAACATTTTCATCATCCCAAAAAGAAACTGTTCCCATTCCCAGTCATTTCCCATTTCCTCCCAACTCCTTTATCCCACCCATGGCAACCAGAATTCTACTTTTGTTCTCTATAAATTTGCTTATTCTGGATATTTCACATAAATAGAATCATACAGTATGTGGTCTTTTATGAACTGGCTTCTTTCATTTAGCATAATTTTTTCAAGGATCATCCATGTTGTACCATGTATATGTACTTCATTTCTCTTTATTGCCAAATAATGTTCCGTTGTCTGGAAATACCACATTTTATTTATTCATTCATCAGCTTATGGGCATTTGGGTTGTTTCTATTTTCTTTTTGGCTATTATGAATAATGCTGCTATGAACATTAGTGTACAAGTTTTTCTGTGGACATATGTTTTAAATTCTTTTGAGTACATACCTAGGAGTGGAATTGCTAGGTCATATGGTAACTCTATGCTTAACCTTTTGAGAAACTACCAGACTGTTTTCCACAAAGGCTGCACTGCTTTACATTCCCATCAGCAGTGTATGAGGCTTCCAATTACTCCACATTCTCACCAATACTTGTTATAATCCATATTTTTGATCATAGCCATCCTAGTAAGTGTGAAGTAGTATCTTACTGTGGTTTTTATCTGCATTTTGCTAACGACTAATGATGTTGAGCATCTTCTCACGTGCTTATTGGCCATTTGGATGTCTTCTTTGGAGAAAAATATATTCAAATCCTCTACTCATTTTTAATTGGGTTGTCTTTTTATTGTTGAGTTTTAAGAGTTCTTTATAGTCTAGACACTAGACCCTTATCAGAGATAAGATTTGCTAATATTTTTCTCCATTCTATGGGCTGTCTTTTCACTAGCTTCATAGTATCTTTTGATGCACAAAAGTTTTTAACTTTGATGAGGTCTAATTTATCTATTTTTTCTTTGATTGCTTCTGCTTTAAGTGTCATATGTAAGAAATCATTGCCTAATCCATGCTCACAAAGATTTATACCTATGTTTCCCTCTAAGAGTTTTGTGGTTTTTACCTCTTATATTTAGGTCTTTGATCTATTTCAAGTTAATTTTTGTACTACATGGTGTGAGTTAGGGGTCTAAATCCATTCTTTTGCATACAGATATTAAGTGTCCCAATACCATTTATTGAAAAGACTATTCTTTCCCCCACTGAATTGTCTTGGCACCCTTGTCAAAAATCAATTGACCACAAATATGAAGGTTTATTTCTGGACTCTCAATTCTATTCTATTGATATATATGTCTGTCCTTATGCCAGTACCACACTGTCTTGATTACTGTAGATTTGTAGTAAGTTTTGAAATTGGAAAATGTGAGTCCTCTAACTTTGTTCTTCTTTTCTCAAGATTGTTTTGACTATTCTAGGTCCGTTGAATTTCCATATGAAATTTAGGATTAATTAGCTTGTCAATTTCTGCAGAGAAGACTGCTGGAATTTTGATGGGTATTTCCTTAAATCCATAGATCAATTTGGGGAGTATTGCCATCTTAAAAATATCAGGTCTTTTGATCCATGAACATGGGATGTCTTTCTATTTTTTAAGGTCTTCTTTAATTTCTGCCAACAATATTTTGTAGTTTTCAGGGTGTAAGTTTTGCACTTCATTTGATAAATTTATTCCTAAGTATATTATTCTTTTTGATGATATTATAAATGGAATTGTTTTCTTAATTTCATTTTTGGTTTGTTCATTGCTCCTATAAAAATATAATTGATATTTGTATATTGATCTTGTACCCTGCAACCTGGCTGAACTCGCTTATTAGCTCTAAGAGTGTTTTAATAGATTCCTTAGGACTTTCTACATACAAGATCATGTCATCTGCAAATAGCTATAGTTTACTTTTTCCTTTCCAATCTGGGTGTCTTTTATTTCTTTTCCTTGCTTAATTGTTCTAGCTCAAACTTCCAGTGCAATGTTGAATAGAAGTAGTGAGAGTAGACATCCTTGTCTTGTTCCTGATCATAGGGGGAAAGCATTCAGTTTTTCACCATTAAGTGTGAAGTCAGCTGTGGGTTTTTTGTAGACGCCCTTTACCAGATTAGGGAAGTTCATTCAACATTAACTTTTTTGCGTGTGTATGTGAGGAAGATTAGCCCTGAGCTAACATCTGTTGCCAATCCTCCTCTTTTTGCTGAGGAAGATTGGCCCTGGGCTAACATCCATGCCCATCTTCCTCTACTTTATATGGGACGCTGCCACAGCATGGCTTGATGAGTGGTGCACAGGTCCACGCCCAGGATCTGAACCTGTGAACCCCAGGCCACTGAAGCAGAGCATGCGAACCTAACCACTACGCCACCCAGCCGGCCCCAACATTAACTTTTTGAGATTCATCCATTTTTTGTGTGTGTGTGTGAGGAAGACCAGCCCTGAGCTAACATCTATGCCAATCCTCCTCTTTTTGCTGAGGAAGACTGGCCCTGAGCTAACATCTGTGCCAATCTTCCTCCACTTTATGTGGGACACTGCCACAGAATGGCCTGACAAGTGGTGCGTCAGTGCGTGCCCGGGATCCAAACCCGGGCCGCCAGCAGCGGAGCGCACACACTTAACCGCTATGCCACAGGCCGGCCCCAAGATTCATCCATATCGTTGTGCATCATCATAGATCATTCATTCTCAGCTGTATAGTATTCCTTTATGGGAATATGTCACAATTTATTCCTTTCTACCTTGTTGATAGACTTTTGGTTAGTTTCCAGGTTTTAGCTACTACAAACAATGCTGCTGTGAACATTCTACTACGTATTATTTGCTGACCACGTGTACATTCCTGTTGGGTATAAACCTAGCAGTGGACTTGCTGAGTCATAGAATATGAATATAATCAATTTTTGAAATTTCATGTTCAAAGTTGTCAATCTTAATTTCAAAAGAATATTAAGAGTATTGGATAATACGCTGAATTTTAAAAGAATTCTTAAGTTCACAGTGATACTTTAGAAAGGTGGAGAGAAGCTCTTCTTTATAGAACACCAGCTAATAAATCTACAAGAAATTCTAGAATTAGAAAATCACAATTTTGCACTCACCAAAGTAATAACTGATTCAGACAAGGATAATCAATAGATGATCCTTGAGTGTTGGGAAACAGGATATTCACATGGTCTCAACGTACCACCCCACAGATTACATATTAATTCCAAACTACTGTATTAGTTTTCTATTTCTGCCATAACAAATTACTACAAACTTATTGGCTTAAGACAACACAAACTTATTATTCCACACTTTATGTAGGTCACAAGTCTGGCACTGCATGGCTGGATTCCTTGCTCAGGGACTCACAGGGATAAAATCAAAGTATCTGCATTCCTTTTTAGATGTTCTGGGAAAGAACCACTTCCACGCTCATTCAAGTTGTTGGCAGAATTTAATTCCATGCAGTTCTAGGACTGAGGTCCCCATTTCCTTAATGTGTGGTCTTCTCCATCTCCAAGCCACAATGCATCAAATCATTCTCCTGCTTTGAATCTCTCTGACTTGCTTGCCCTCTTCTACTTTTAAGGACTCATGTAATTACATTGGGCCCACTGAGATAATCCAAGACAATCTCCCTATTTTAAGGATTGGTAACCTTAATCATATCTGCAAAGTTTTTTTCACCATGTAATGTAACACATTCACGGGGACAGAAGGCCATGGGGTCCAAAATTCTGCCTACAACAGAACCTTTACAGTGAAGAGATCTGGGGGGAACCACCTTACATAAATGATCAAACTTAGCATCACAAATAATGGGAGAAACTGACATCAAGTGCCTCTAGATGTGATGTAATGAGAAGTACGTATCATCCATGACACATTTTTGCCAAAAAATTTTAACCTGAATCAAGTCATGAAGTAGTTATCAGACAAATCCAGATTGTGAGATATTCTACAAGACAAAAGACAACTAGCCAGAACTCTGCAAATGTCTTGAAAGACAAAAGAAAAAAAAGGTAGGGGGACTATTTTAGATTAAAGGAGACTAAAGAGACATAACATTATAAAGTGCATATTCCTCAACTTGAACTTTGATTGAAATTAAAAAAAAAAAAACAGCTATAAAGGACATTATTGGGACTATTGGGGAAATCTGAATGTGGACTGTGTGTTAGGTGATGACATTGTATCGATATTAATTTCTTGAGCAAGATAATGGTATTGAGGTTATGTAGGAGAATGTCCTTGTTCTTAGGAGATATACGCTGAGTACTTAGGATAAAGAGTCATGAACCCACAAATGGTTCGGCAAAAATAATGTACGTATGTGTGTGCGCACATGCCTGCACATGAGAATGTGTGTAGAGGGAGAGAGAGAAAGTAAAGTGGCAAATGCTGACAACTGGTGAATCTAGGTGAAAAGTAGATGGGTATTAATTATACTACTCAAATTATCCATATGTTTGAATTCTTTAAAAATTAAAAGTTTAAAAATGATCACCCTTTTATAGATGATATCGCTTTTTCTACTTAACTCTGTAATCCATTTGGAATTTACTTAGGTGTATGAAATGTGATATATATATTATATATCTATAAATAATTTGAATAAATAATAATTTGAATTTTTGTCAAAATATAAACCTACAAAAACAAAATACAAATAGTAATATAATTCATTAGTCATTCTTTTCTCGACTGTTTGATGATGCCTACTTTATCATATAGTAAATTCTTAACTATACTAGCATATCGTTCTGGATTTTCTATTTTTCCATTGATCTATGTCTACTTTTATGTCAGCACATTAAATTTAATTTTTAATTTAAAAATTACAAAAGCAAAACATGTTCATGAGAGAGAGAGAGAGGGAGAGAAACAGAAATAAAGTAAAAATCCATTCCCACCCCATGTGATATCCTCACTGTTAACAGTTTCTTTTGCTTTCTTCCAGATTCCATGCCTATACAAGAAAATGTATGCAGGGGCTGGCACCGTGGCGTAGCGGTTAAGTGCACGCACTCTGCTGCTGACAGCTCGGGTTCGGATCCCGGGCTCGGATCCCCGGCGTGCACTGATGCACCGCTTGTCAGGCCATGTTGTGGCGGTGTCCCATATAAAGTGGAGGAAGATAGGCACAGATGTTAGCTCAGGGCCAGTCTTCCTCAGTAAAAAGAGGAAGATTGGCATGGATGTTAGCTCAGGGCTGGTCTTCCTCACACACACACAAAAAAGAAAATGTATGCATAACATAAACACATACATCCTTTTAAAAATATAAATACGATTATATTATACATATTCTTCGACTCTTTACATTTCTTTCTAAAAATATATTTTGTATTGCTTTCCAGATCAGTACTCATGGACCCCCTTCACCCCCTTTTAAATGGCTGTCTAGTGTTCCACAGAATGAATGGCCCATAATTCATTTAACCAGTCCCCTATTTATGCACATTTATGTAGTTTCTAGTTTCTTTTCCCAGCACAATATTTTAAATAATAGGTGCTTTACCATATTTTAACATTTGTTAAGGCAAGACTTGCTCCCTTTACAAAGTACTCTAAGCAGTTTATTTTTCAAAGCGAAACAGTCATTTTACAATCATTTCTGCTATAATGCTTGCTTTGAAAATGAGAATTTGTTCCAAAGCGATTGATATATCAGACAAAATTTGAGCAGAATGTGAATTTCGCCTTGGCTTACGTGTAATTTCGTCTGTGGAAACAGTAAACGAATGCAGAAAATTGCACCCAGATAAACCAAGCTGTGCAGGAATACACATAATAAACACATGCATAGACTGCAGACATCCACCAGCTACATCAGTTCACCACGTGTGCTGTGAGTCACACCCATCCACATCCGGAGTTACAACTTTCCCTCAAATTCCAGCTCTCTTTCCACCACTTCACAATAATTCACAAGCTAGAACTATTCAATGCCCACTTCCACAAGCAAATTTTAGGTCTTTTTCCAGGTAGGGGGCCAAATTTATTGTGGTATTCATGTATTTCTTATCATTTAACATGTATAAAACTGTGACCATTTTTATTAACTTCCTATCTTTTTTGTGTCACTGACAAAGATTTTCAGTGTTGTGCCTCTTACCCCATCTTACCCATAAGTCATGTGGCTTTTATTGCACAATTTTGCACAGCTGGGTGATATTTGGAAATGCATATGTTGCTTACAGCAGGACTGACTGTACTGAGTTTCAAGAAAAGTTTTGTTGAGATTCTAAATGGAATCACAATAAATTCATAAATTCATTTTAAGAAAACTAATATTCTTATATATAGTTTTTCTATCTAGAAACAAAAGACATCTTTTTATTAAAGTCATTTTATATTTCTCAGTTAAGTTTTGTAGTTTTTCTTAGGTCATACATATTTCTCATTGAGTTCATTTAAAAATATTATACGTATTTTTCTTACTATCATGCATAGGATCTCTTTCATTGTATTTTCTAACTGGTTATTTACAGTGTACACAATTGCTACTGATTTTGGTATATTTTTCTTATCTGGGGAATACTGAGGCATACAACCACATCATCTGCAAGTAATATTTTTGTCTTTTCTTTTCAAATATTGATTCCTCTTATTTCTATTTCAAATCTTATTGCACTAGCCAGAACACGCAAGACAACATTAAATAATAATGGCGATAACAGGCATCCTTATTTTATTTCCAATGTAAAAGGTTGAGTAAGTATACGGTGACTATTGGTTTGGCATCCCCTTTACCACATTAAGAAAATGCCCTGGGGCTGGCCCGGTGGCATAGTCGTTAAGTTCACGAGCTCTGCTTTGGGACCCGGGGTTCGCAGGTTCAGATCCTGGGCACTGACCTACGCACCACTCATCAAGCCATGCTGTGGCAGCGTCCCACACACAAAATAGAGGAAGATGGGCATGGATGTTAGCTCAGGGCCAATCTTCCTCACAAAAAAAAAAGAAAGAAAAAAGAAAATGTCCTTTTCTTTATATATTTTTTTAATTCTTTTCTTAGGAATAGATGTTTACAACATTGCTCCACGTAAGATGTTTTCTTTCATTTTTAATTTTCTCATTTTTTGGCATTATGTTAGCCACAACTGAACAGCTTTTGCCCATGCTGTGTCTCTCATCCAAAATGCCCTTCCTTTCTTAGCTTAAAAATGTCTACTTGGAGGCTGGCCCTGTGGCTTGGCAGTTGAGGGCGCGTGCTCCTCTACTGGCGGCCCGGGTTCGGATCCCAGGCGCGCACCAACACACCGCTTCTCTGGCCATGCTGAGGCAGTGTCCCACATACAGCAACTAGAAGGATGTGCAACTATAACATACAACTATCTACGGGCTTTGGGGGACAAAAGGAGGAGGATTGGCAATAGATGTTAGCTCAGGGCTGGTCTTCCTCATCAAAAAAAAAAATGTCTACTTATGTTTCAAGACTGTATTACGCAGGCCTATTTTTTTTATTACAAGTGACAGAAATCCAACTCAAACTAGTATAAGCAAAAAAAGGAAATATATTGGCTAATAGGGAAGTGCAAGGAAAGATCTCATTTTATGAACAGGGTTCAAACAATGTTATCAGGGCTCCCTCTCTCTCTGCTCTGTTGTTCTCTGCTTATTTCCTTCCACAGGTTCTCTCCATGTAGCAGCTTGTGATTGATATATATATATATATATATATATATATATATATGGTATATCCTTACAGCTGTGATCCAAGAAAGACTCTCAAGACCTCAGTGTCTTTGTCCATATGTCAATCTCATATGATGACTCTGGCTAGCCCTACTTGAGACCTGTGCCCACTCCAGGGCTATAGGGTACCATGAGTGGTCAAGCCTGGGTCATGTGCCCACCTCTGCACTCAAGGGTAGAGTGGAACTCTTATGCACAGTCCCAAGAGAACTGTATCTGACAGAGAGGGGCGGGTCTCCACAGGTCAGAGCAGGCAAATGTCTCCTGTTACGGAGTGACCTCTTTTCTCTTTCTGCCTTCTCACTACTCCTATCTAGGAAGAAAATTGACTAACCTGACTAATGACTTTGAGACAAGGTACTGGGTATGTATGGCTCAGGTCTTCCTGGATTCCCACTTTTGAAGCCATCCTGCCTGCAGAGAGGGTGCATTCTGATTTGCTGTCTGTGAGGGTGGCCTAGGTTGCCCAACTAGGTAAGTCTCTCATTGAGGGCAGAGTGTTTAACAGGCCCACTTGGCTACAGATCTAAAGGCATGTCCCCTCAACAGTTTCATCAGTAAGAATGCTGACATTTTGATCTCCATGTACTTATTTGATCTCCTGTGCCTTATTTCTCAATTGGTTAGAAACTATGAAGGTGAAAAGGGGGCATTATGTATTGACTCCTTAAAACCTTAACATCTACTACGAAGTCCCATCTCAGATATCACTTTGGTGAAGCCATTTCTCCTACTTCCCAGGTAGTGTTAATCTCTTGTTCTTCTGTTTATATATCTAACACAGCCCTTCTTACATAAAAGAATAATTGTGTTCATATTTTTGGCTTACTCAACTAGACAGGCCTTCTCAAATGTAGAGATCATTTTATTCCTCTTCTAACCCCAGCATCTCATATCTTGCTTAGTTGCTGGTCTTTATGAGGAGAAAAAAGGATATTTACTTTTTTTTTTTTTATAATTTTTATTTATTTATTTTTCCCCCAAAGCCCCAGTAGATAGTTGTATGTCATAGCTGCACATCCTTCTAGTTGCTGTATGTGGGACATGGCCTCAGCATGGCTGGAGAAGCGGTGCGTCGGTGCACGCCTGGGATCCGAACCTGGGCCGCCGGCAGCAGAGCGCGCGCACTTAACTGCTAAGCCACAGGGCCAGCCCGGATATTTACTTTTAATTGCCTTTGATATAAAAGCTTCTCAAAAAGTTTTTAGAAGTTTAATTAGATTCCATCCACTAGTTTCTCATCTATATGCCTACTTATTAGCCTTTTAATAAACTCTTAATATTAGGAATGCTAACCCTCTAATGAAAACCACGTTGCCCTTCACCTAGATTATGTCCACTTAATTACAGATGCTGCAAGTTTGCCAGTATAATCCAAGGACCTTTCAAAACTAGATAAGAGAAAATGCACCCAAGGGTGAGTGATAGAGTTGGATGAACCAGCTCCCTCTGGAGAACGGGCAGAAGTATGCAAGTTTCAGAGCTGAAAGCTGTGTGGGAAGAGCCCCTAAAAGACAGCAACAAAAAGGCACAAATATACTAATGTGTAAGAAATGGAGGTGATGATAAACGTATCTGGAAACAGTCATTTCGTAGCTGTGTGCTCATATAGAGTGACAGAATATCATAGTAGGGTCAACCTGGCAGACCATAGCAATACAAGGTTCCTGCTTTACATCTCTTATAGTCTGGTCCCATAGAAAGACAAAAATGCCTGTCTAAAGTACACGATGTGGGTGCTTTAATTTAAACATCTTCTCAGGATGGGAATTTACAGTTAGATGTCAAAGGAGGGGCCAGATGAAAGGTTCTAGAAGGGCTTCATTGTGGGGTAGTGAATAGTGGTGTTATTACAGTCTAGAATCTAATCCCCAGGTTTTCAGGTTAAAAAAACAAGTCTTTTTTTTTCAATTGAGGTATAATTGACATAACATTACATTAGTTTCAGGAGTACAACATAATGATTCGATATTTGTATATATCGCAAAATGATCACCACAATAAGTCCAGTTAACATCCGTCACCATACATAGTAACAAAATTTTTTTCTTGTGATTACAATTTTCAAGATCCACTCTCCTAGCTACTTTCAAATACACAAAACAGTATTATTAACTATAGTCACCATGCTATACATTACAATCTCCATGACATTTATTTTATTTTATTTTATTTATTTATTTTTTTGTGTGAGGAAGATCAGCCCTGAGCTAACATCCATGCTAATCCTCCTCTTTTTGCTGAGGAAGACCAGCTCTGAGCTAACATCTATTGCCAATCCTCCTCCTTTTATCCCCCAAAGCCCCAGTAGATAGTTGTATGTCATAGTTGCACATCCTTCTAGTCGCTGTATGTGAGACTCGGCCTCAGCATGGCCAGAGAAGCGGTGCGTCGGTGCGCACCCGGGATCCAAACCCGGGTCGCCAGTAGCGGAGCACGTGCACTTAACCACTAAGCCACGGGGCCAGCCCCATGACATTTATTTTATAACTGTAAATTTGTACCTTTTGACCCCCTTTACACATAAAAACAAGTCGTTTTTAATCATTTTACTCAAAAGAGATCCAATCAACATAATCAACCTCACTAGTGTTTAACTTATAACTGAACGCCACTTACCATTTAACAATTAATACCAATTATTCTGCTATATTTATCTCTGCTTGTCTTCCGATTTTAAACACAAGTTGATTTTTGTTGTTAGTGCTGTCAAGTCAATTCCGACTCCTAGCGAGCCTGTGTACAGCAGAGCGAACCCTGCCAGGTCTTTTTTGCGCCATCCTCTCACCTTCCGGCATTATATCAGACAATGCTCTGCTGTTATTCACATGGACAATATATTCGGAAGTGGGTGGCCAGGTGCTTCTTCCTAGTCTGTCTACTTTGGGAGCTCCACTGAAACCTGTCCACCATGGGTGACCCTGCTGGTATTTGAAATACCGGTGGCATAGCTTTCAGCATCACAGCAACACACAACTGCCACAGTATGACAACCAACAGACAAATTGATTTAGTCACAGAATTAGGGGAAAAAGAAGCAAATTTTAAAAATGTAACTTTTTTTTTTAAATAATTTTATTTATTTATTTATTTTTCCCCCAAAGCACCAGTAGATAGCTGTATGTCATAGCTGCACATCCTTCTAGTTGCTGTATGTGGGACGCGGCCTCAGCATGGCCGGAGAAGCGATGCGTCGGTGCGTGCCCGGGATCCGAACCCAGGCCGCCAGCAGCGGAGCGCGCACACTTAACTGGTAAGCCACAGGGCCAGCCCCTAAAAATGTAACCTTTATTGCATTTTTCTCATTATAGAATACACATTCATTGTAGAAAATTTGGAAAATAGACAAATGCATGAAGAAGAAAAAAAGTTTAAATTATTCATAACTCCCAAACCCTAAGAAAACCACTGCTAACATTTTTGAGTATTTCCTTCCAGTCTTTTTCTGCATGTGTTTATACAATTAGGGTCACACTAAATATTATATCCTTTTTTTACTCATATTGTAAAAATTTTCCCTTGTTGTATGAACTGAACTACCTTCCTCCAAAATCCATGTGTTGAAGCCCTAACTCCCAGTACCTCAGAATGTGCCTGTATTTGGAGATATGGCCTTTAAAGAGGCGATGAAGTTAAAATGAGGCCATTAGGGTGGGCCCTAATCCAATCTGACTAGTGTCCTTATAAGAACAAATCTGAACACACAGAGAGACACCAGGGATGGGTGCACATGAAAAAAGATCATGTGAGGACACAGGGAGAAGGCAGCCATCTGTAAGCCGAGGAGAGACGCCTCGGAAGAAACCAAACTTGCCAACACTTTGATTTTGGACTTCTAGCCTCCAGAACTGTGAGAAAATAAGTTTCTATTGTTTAAGCTGCCCGGTCTGTGGTATTTTGTTATGGCAGCTCTAGTAAACTATTATACTTGTCATTGAACATTCTTCAAAATCTACTGTAATAGCTTTTTAAAGTATCCTAAAATAACTATTATGGTATGTTGTTCCAGATTTTCACTACTATAAACAACGTTTCAATAAATAGGAAGTTGAATATTCTTTGATATATTTTTCATCAAATAAGAATAATTAGATTAATTCCTCTACTGCACTCAGAGAAATTTATGTCTACTCTCAAGGTCAAGCCTAGTGATATGCTCACAAATTCTCACTTTTGGTTCCATTATTTCTATTCCTCTCATGGAACATCAACTTCTTTACATTGGTTACATTCCATTAGATCTGAGAATTACTCTGGGGTCTTCCTTAGATTAGGGAAGATATTCAGGTTTCCTTGATAAAAACTTGGGGAATGTCCCTGTCTTGTAAGTAATAGACTGTGCTCAGAGGGTGACATTTCTTGATTTAGTTCCCAACTCTGGAGGGTTCACTATCATAAGGTAGGAAATAAGCACGGGTATAGATTCAAGAAAGAGGAGGAGCTGGCAACAATTTCCTACCCTGTGAAGTGTATTTAGCCTTTCCCACTTGTGACTCAGATACTCAGGCTTCATTAGTTTCTGCCATGAGAGAGTCTTTGTGATATTGTGATTTATAATAAGAAATGTATATTTGATCTTTGCCCCGTTTCTGGCACAGAGCTCCTAAAACCCTTGGAATTTCCTAAGTGATTGGAGCTATCAAGGTGTCTTTTGTTATGTTAATGATGACTTTTAGACCACACCTAGGGATGGGAGCTGGTTGCCAGGAGAACCAACCACATGATTAGATGGTTGGACCTTTCAGTCCCATCCCCCCACCTCTGGGGAGAGGAAGGGGCTGGAGGGCGAATCAATCACCCATGGCCAAAGATTTAATCAATCCTGCCTCTGTAATGAATCCTCCAAAAAAACCCAAAGAGGACGGGATTCGGAGAGCTTCCAGGTTGGTGAACATGTGGAGATACAGGAAGATTGGGGCACCCTGAGAGGGCATGGAAGCTCCACGCCCTTTCCCTGTACTTTGCCCTATGCATCTCTTCCATCTGGCTGTTCCTGAGTTATAGTCTTTTATAACAAACTGGTAATCTAGTAAGCAAAATGTTTTTCTGAGTTTTGTGAGCCACTTTATCAAATTAATCGAACCCAAGGTGGGGGTTGTTGGAACCTCCAATCTATAGCCAGTAGGTCAGAAGCACAGGTGACAACCTGGACTTGGAATTGGCGTCTTAAGTGGTTAGAAGGGGTCAGTCTTGTAGGACTGAGCCTGTAGGATCTGATGCTATCTCCAGGTAGATACTGTCAGATTTGTGTTGAATTGTAGGACACCCAGCTGGTGTCCGAGAATTGCTTGATGGTGTGGGGAAAACCCACACACATTGTAATTGGGTGCAGAATCACAGTCTTGAAGTATGTGTGCCTGTCAAGCACAGATAGGTCAGGGAAGGGGTCACCATAAGCTGCAATGGACACAGAGAGGCCTATGTTCAAAACTCTATCCCTAAGTGAGAAAATATGGGCAGAACTCACCTTAGAGGGGGCTTGAATTTTTCATGGAGACCTCAAGTCATATTTTCTGTAGACATCTTCTGCTTAAGTCCTCTGAAACATTTCCTGTTATTGATCACCTCTTCTTTCACTTTATTCATACAATAAAAAGAATTATTGAGTTTCTATTACATGTCAGGTACTGCTCTAAAATGTGAAAAGTCAAGGTCCCTGTCTTCAAGAAGTTCACACTCTAGTGGGGAGGATGAGCATGTGAGCAGATAATTACAATGCACTGTAATAAGTGCTATTAGATCTCAAAAGAGAGAACAACCCACAGCGTATTAGGGGAAAAGGGCAGGAAAAAGCCATCCAGGAAGAACTTGCAGAAGAGGAGATGAAACCTATCAAATAATCTACATGCTAGAACACTGATTCCAAACCAAGTAGGTGGGATTTAATGGTAATAAATATTTAAAAAGTCATATATTCACTTTAAAAACTTGACCTCAAAAGGATAAGATGGGGTCGGCCCCATGGCTTAACGGTTAAGTGCGCGCGCTCCGCTGCTGGCGGCCCAGGTTCGGATCCCCGGTACACACTGACGCACCGCTTCTCTGGCCATGCTGAGGCCGCGTCCCACATACAGCAACTAGAAGGATGTGCAGCTACAACATACAGCTATCTACTGGGGCTTTGGGGGGGGGGGGGGAATAAATAAATAAATAAAATTAAAAAAAAAAAAAAAAGGATAAGATGGAGTGAACTGACCTAAAATGATATGAAGAAAACCTGGAAGTATTCATTAACAACAAGCTCTAAATGAGCCAACAATTTAAGTATATTAGTTCTCTATTGCTGTGTAACAAGTTAGCACAAATTCAGCAGCTTAAAACAATCCCATTTATTATCTCATAGTTTCTGCGGGTCAGGAGTCCCAGCACAGATTAGCTAGGTGCTCTGCTTGGGATCCCACCAGGCTGAAATCAAGGTATAGGCCAGAGGTGTGGTCTCATCTGGAGCTCAGGATGCTCTTCCAAGCTCATGCAGTTGTTGGCAGAATTCAGTTTCTTGTGGTTGTAGGATTGAGACTCTCAGCTCTCAGAGGCCACCAGTAGTTCCCTACCACATGGCCCTCTCCATAGGCAGTTTACTGCATAGCCATTTGCTTCTTCAAGGCTAGCAGGAGTTTCTCTCACTCCAGTTGGTTGAGACAGAGTCTTATATAACCCAACATAATCATGAGAATGACATACCATCACCTTTGCCATACTCTATGGATTAGAAGCAAGTCACAGAGGAGGGAATTATATAGGGTGTGACAAATTGGGGGTCATTTTAGGGTATATCTACCATAGTAAGGTAGGTACTAAATACGATAAGAGAAGTAGAGTATCCATATTGTTCATTCAAACAATATTTACAGACAACCTATAATGGGCAAAGAACTATGTTAGGCACTGGAGATACAGAGATGAAGAAAACATCAATCCTATCCTTGAGGATAAATAAGTAGCTATTTAGAAATAAATAAGTTGGATTCATAGATACATCTTACACCAAAATAAATTCCATATGGATAAAAAAATTAATATAAAAATGAAACCATAACTAACCATAACACTACTAGGAGGAATCGTGGAAGTTTTTTGTTTGTTTGTTTGTTTGTTTTTGTGAGGAAGATCAGCCCTGAGCTAACATCCATGCTAATCCTCCTCTTTTTGCTGAGGAAGACCGACTCTGAGCTAACATCTATTGCCAATCCTCCTCCTTTTTTTTTCTGTTTTTTTTTTCCCCCAAAGCCCCAGTAGATAGTTGTATGTCATAGTTGCACATCCTTCTAGTTGCTGTATGTGGGACGCGGCCTCAGCATGGCCGGAGAAGCGGTGCATCGGTGGGTGCCCAGGATCCTAACCCGGGCCACCAGTAGTGGAGCGCGGGCACTTAACTGCTAAGCCACGGGGCCGGCCCTTGTTTTTTTTTTTTAATCTAAGAGCAGGGAGGGGAGATGTCCTTCAAAGTATGATTCAAACCTAGAAGTCATATAAGAAAAGACTGATAAATTTGACCACATAAAAATAAAAGGAATTCTAATTGACAAAACCCAAAATAACAAAGTAAAAAAACACAGGATATACTGAAGGAAACAATTGGCAATTCACATGGCAAAGGGCTAGTTTTCCTCACATATAAAGAACTTCTACAAAGCAATAAGAAAAAGACCATCATCTCAATTTTAAAATGAACAAAAGATATAAATAGAGCACAGAAAAGGAAATGCAGGGCTCATAAGCATATGAAAAGATTCTTAACTTCACTCATAACAGGAAAAATATTAATTAAAACTATATTTAAAATCATTTTTCACATAATTAAGTTAGCAAAGACCAAAATTTTTGATAACACACTATGATGGCCAGAGTATGAAGAAATAGAGACTCCCTTGTATTACTGATGGAAGCCCTCAATAGAGGGCAATTTGGCAACATCTATCAAAGCTATTTATATTCATACTATTTGACCCAGCAATTGAAATTTATCTTACAGGGGCCGGCCTGGTGGCGTAGCGGTTAAGTGTGCGCGCTCTGCTGCAGCAGCCCAGGGTTTGGATCCTGGGCGTGCACCAACGCACCGCTTGTCAAGCCATGCTGTGGCGGCGTCCCATAGAAAGTGGAGGAAGATGGGCACGCGTGTTAGCCCAGGGCCAATCTTCCTCAGCAAAAAGAGGAGGATTGGCAACGGGTGTTAGTTCAGGGCTGATCTTCCTCACAAAAAAAAAAAAAAGAAATTTATCTTACAGATATACTAGCATATACAAAACGTTATTAATTACAGCATCATTTTTAATGGTAAAGTATTTTAAGTAACCTAAATGTTAATCACTATGGAACTAGTTAAATAAACTACGGTCCTTCCAATGGAATACAATGTAGTTATTTTAAAGATGAAGGAGGTTCCACTACTGAATGGCAACGTGAGGAGCTCTGCAGATCCACTTCCAAATGAAACACCCACAACTGGTGAAGATTATTCTTTAAAACACACACACAACTGTTCTAACTCTCTGGAAATTGTCCTAAGGGCACAGAGCAAATGAAAAAACATTTATTCAAGGAAATCTAAATTGCAGTAAGAAGAGTAAGAGTCTGTGACACATGAGCAATGACCCACAACCTCCTCCACCCCAGCTCAGCATGACTGAAGCTCCACTCCCAGTAGATGTGGCCAAGAAAACATGACATCCTTTCCTCGCAGGTCCCAGTCAAGGATTATGGTAGCTCCCCAGGAGAGGCAGGCCTCCAGCATTTCTCAACCTAGCTCCTGCAGCAGAGGCTAAATTCCTGGCAATTGAGGCCAAGACAGAGAGGGTTCCCTTTCTCCACTCAGGCCCCAATAATAGAACGGAGGCTCTACCCAGGTGCAGCAGGACAAAAATACTGCAGCCCTGAAGGCCCTTGCCCAGCTAGTTTGAAGGGCAGAGGTTCCACACTGGCAAGCCAAGACCAGAGGCTACCAGCCCTTTCCAGTGCCGTGCTCATAAAACAGGGGTGTCACTCAAAGAGGTCACTGTCCCCACCCCAATCTCCAGAGTAGAAGTTGAGAGATTTAGCATAGGAGGAGAGGCAGTCCTCAAGAACTATAAAAAATCCACAGCTAACATCATACTTAATAGTGAAAAACTGAATGCTTTCCCCCTATAACCATGAACAAGTCAAAGATATCTACTCTCACCACTTCTTTCCAACATTAGAAGTTAGAGCCAGAACAATCAGGCAAGGAAAAGAAATAAGATGCATCCAAATTGGAAAGGAAGATGTAAACCATCTCTTTTTGCAGATGATATGATCTTGCATATAGAAAATCCAAAAAAATCCACTAAAAACCAATAGAACTAATAAGTGAGTTCAGCCAGGTTGCAGGATACAAAATCAATATACAAAAATCAATTGTATTTCTATACAGGAGCAATAAACAAACTGAAAATGAAATAAAAAAGCAATTCCATTTATAACAGCATCAAAAAGAATAAAATACGAATAAGTTTATCAAAAGAAGTGCAAAACTTACACTCTGAAAACTACAAAATATTATTGACAGAAATTAAAGAAGATCTAAAAAAATGGAAAGATATCTCATGTTTATGAGTTAGAAGACTTGACATTGTTAAGATGGCAATACTCCCCAAATTGATCTATGGATATAAGGCAATACCCATCAAAATTCCAGCCGTCTTCTTTGCAGAAACTAACAAGCTGATTCTAAAATTCATATGGAAATTCAAGGGACCCAGAATAGTCAAAACAATCCTGAAAAACAAGAACAAATTTAGAGGACTCACATTTCCCACATTCAAAACTTACTACCAAGTTACAGTAATCAAGACAGTGTGGTACTGGTATAAGGACAGACATATAGACCAATGGAATAGAACTGAGAGTCCAGAAATAAACCTTCACACTTATGGTCAACTGGCTTTTGACAGGGGAGCAAAGATAATTCAATGGGAGATAGAATAATCTTTTCCACAAATTGTGCTGGGACAACTAGATATTCACGTACAAAAGAATGACTTTGGACTCCTACCTCACACTGTGTACAAAAATTAACTTGAAATGGATCAAAGACCTAAATGTAAGAGGTAAAAATATAAAACTCTCATAAGAAAACATAGGTGTAAATCTTTGTGACCTTGGATTTGGCAATGGATTCTTAGATATGACACCAAAAGTATGAGCAACAGAATTAAGAATAGATAAATCAAACTTCATTAAAATTAAAAACTTTTGTTCTTCAAATGACACCATCAAGAAACTGAAAAGATGTGCCAGCCCAGTGGCGCAGCGGTTAAGTGCACGCGCTCTGCTTCTGTGGCCTGGGGTTCGCAGGTTCGGATCCCGGGCGTGCACCGACACACCGCTTGTCAAGCCATGTGGTGGCGGCGTCCCACATAAAGTAGAGGAAGATGGGCACGGATGTTAGCCCAGGGTGGATCTTCCTCAGAAAAAAAAAAAGAGGAGGATTGGCATCAGATGTTAGCTCAGGGCTGATCTTCCTCACACACACAAAAGCGAAAAGACAATCAATAGAAGAAAATATTTGTAAATCATTTATCTGATAAAAGACTTGTATCTAAAATACATAAAGAACTCTTACAATCTAATAATAAAAAGATAACCACTTAACATTCACTAGGATGACTATTATTTAACAAAAAACAAAACTAAAAAATAACAAATGTTGGCAAGAACATGGAGAAACTGGAACACATGTACATTGTTGGTGAGAATGTAAAATGGTGCAGCTGCTGTGGAAAACTGCTGGTATGCTAACTTTTAAAAAAATTAAACACAGAATTACTATATGATCCAGCAATTCCACTTCTGAGTATATACCCAAAAGAAGTGAAAGCAAGGACTTGAACAGTTATTTGTACACCCAT
This sequence comes from Ceratotherium simum simum, assembly GCF_057802395.1. NCBI lineage: Eukaryota > Metazoa > Chordata > Mammalia > Perissodactyla > Rhinocerotidae > Ceratotherium > Ceratotherium simum. The sequence goes on along the minus strand of NC_141940.1, from coordinate 73,564,263 downwards.
GTTCATAGCAGTATTATTCACAATAGCCAAAAGGTACAACCCAAGTGTCCATCGATGGATGAATAGACAAACAAACTGTGGTCTATACATACAATGGAATATTCTTCAGCCTTAAATAGGAAGGAAATGTTGACATACGCTACAACATCGATGAACCTTGAAGACATTATGCTAAAGGAAATAAGCTAGTCACAAAAGGACAAATACTATATGATTCCACTTATATGAGGTTCCTAGAATAGTCAAATGCATAGAGATAGAAAGTAGAATGGTGGTTGCTAGGAGTTGGGGAGAGGGGGAAAGGGAGAGTTAGTATTTAATGAGTAGAGTTTCAGTTGGGGAAGATGAAAAAGTTCTGGAAATGAATGGTGGTGGTGGTTGCACAACAGTGTGAATGTACTTAATACCATAGAACTGTACACTTAAAAATGGTTAAAATGGTAATGTTATGTATACTTTACCACAATAAAAAAATAAGACAACCCAATTAAAAATAGGCAAAGGATTTGAATAGACATTTCTCCAACAAAGATATGCAAATAACCAAAAAGAATATGAAAAGATGCTCAACATCACTAGCTATCAGGAAAATGCAAATCAAAACCATAATAAGATACCACTTCACACCCACTAGTATGGCTATAATCAAAAAGACAGATAATAAGTATTGGTGAAGATGTGGAGTAATTGGAACCCTCATACACTGTGGTGGGGATGTAAAATGGTGCAGCCTTTGTGGAAAACAGTCTGGCATTTCCTCCAAAGGTTAAACATAGAATTACCATATGACCCAGAAAATCTATACCTAGATATATACCCAAGAGAAATGAAAACATACATCCACAAAAAAATTTGTAAACAAATGATAGCAGCATTAGTCTTAATAGCCAAAACATAGAAACAACCCAAATGTCCACCAATCGATGAATGGATAAATGAAATGTAGCATGTCCATACAATCAGATATTAGTCATCAATATAAAGAAATGATGTACTGATAAATGTTATAACATGAACCTTGAAAACTGGATGCTAAGTAAAAGAAGCCAGTCACAAAAGCTCACACATTGTATGATTCCATTTATACGAAATATTCAGAATAGGCACATCTATAGATAGAGAAAGTAGATTAGTGGCTGCCAGGTGCTGGGAGGGTTGAGAGGAAATGGGGAATGACTGCTAATGGGTATGGAGTTTCTTTGTGAGGTGATAAAAATGTTTTATAATTGATTGTCATGATGATTGTACAACTCTGTAAATATACTAAAAACCATTTATTTGTACACTTTATTTTATTTATTTATTTTTTTTGTGAGGGAGATCAGCCCTGAGCTAACATTCGTGCTAATCCTCCTCTTTTTGCTGAGGAAGACCGGCTCTGAGCTAACATCTATTGCCCATCCTCCTCCTTTTTTTCTTCCCCAAAGCCCCAGTAGATAGTTGTATGTCATAGTTGCACATCCTGCTAGTTGCTGTATGTGGGACACGGCCTCAGCATGCCCAGAGAAGCGGTGCATCGGGGCGCGCCCGGGATCCGAACCCGGGCCGCCAGTAGCGGAGTGCGCGCACTTAACCGCTAAGCCACCCGGCCAGCCCTATTTGTACACTTTAAATAGGTGAATTGTATGGTATGTGAATTATAGCTCAATAAAGCTGTTTTCTTTAAAGATACAGGTAAAATTTTTTTATGAGGGAGCTCTTTTTTTTTTTTAAAGATTTTATTTATTTATTTTTCCCCCAAAGCCCCAGTAGATAGTTGTATGTCACAGCTGCACATCCTTCTAGTTGCTGTATGTGGGACGCGGCCTCAGCATGGCCAGAGAAGCGGTGCGTTGGTGCGCGCCCGGGATCCGAACCCGGGCCGCCAGCAGCAGAGCGCGCGCATTTAACCGCTAAGCCACGGGGTCGGCCCTATGAGGGAGCTCTTTAAGTTTGGAGATATATATACATCTCCGACAGCTGGATAGATGATAGATAGAAAGAAAGAAAGAATGGGGGCCGGCCTGGTGGCGTAGTGGTTAAGTTCGCATGTTTCGCTTCAACGGCCCAGGGTTTGTGGGTTCAGATCCCAGACACAGACCTGCACGTTGCTCATTAAGCCACGCTGCGGCAGGGACCGGTTCCGTGGCTTAGCGGTTAAGTGCGCATGCTCCGCTGCTGGTGGCCGGGGTTTGGATCCCGGACGCGTACCTACACACCACTTCTCCGGCCATGCTGAGGCCGCGTCCCACATACAGCAACTAGAAGGATGTGCAGCCATGACATACAACTATCTACTGGGGCTTTGGGGGGGAAAAAAATAAATGAAAAAAAAAAAAAAAAAAAAGCCATGCTGTGGCAGCATCCCACATTGGCACAGATGTTAGCTCAGGGCCAATCTTCCTCACCAAAAAAAAAAAAAAACAAAGAAAGAAAGAAAAAAGAATGGATATAGATGTATAGATAGATCTCCAATACATATTGTTAAGTGAATAAAGAGGCAAGATGGCAGGTAAGATTGTACAATTTCTCTAAAAAGGAGGAAAAATTATATATACATATATATGCACAATTGATTATATATGCACAGTTTATCTCTATAACTTTCCTCGACCAGAGTTCAGAGAATAAAGCCCTATAGAAAATTATTTGTGTGACTATTTTCTCAATTCTCCCAAGAACTGCATGCAAGCAATGCCATTCTAGATGCATGGGTGATAAGTTCATTCATTACATACAATGGATGTCTTAGGGCATTAGGGCTGGGCTGCAAAAGGATACACAAGAAACTAAAAATCCTGGTTGCCAATGGGATAGGGATGGGAGGGAAAGTTTTCCTGATATGTCCTTTTATAACTTTTGAATTTTGAACCAAAAAGGAAATAAATAATAAAAAATTTTAAATGAAATTTATCTATGAAAAAAGGAAGAAAATAAATTTAACTAAAGCTGCATGTAGAATTAATGAAGTATACTTTTTTCTCACAAGACAGTAGATACTAAAGCATGTTTACTAGCTGAGGGCAAGAATCTATGATGGAGATAGAAAGGCTGAAGAGATAAGAAAGGGAAGGAGTAATGTCGGCCTAGCCAGGACCCTGTAGAGATGGGAGGATATAGGATTCCTAGCACAAGTAGAATGATTAGCATTTCACAGAGGGAAGGAAACAGGAAAGGCTGAGCACAAATATTACTTCCTTTTTTGAAGTAAAGGAGCTGGTATTTAGCTTCAATTCTCTTTAGAAGGGAAGGCAAGGACATCTCAGAATGGGAGGGAACAGGGATGGAGCAGGCGACTTGAGAAGAGAGGTGAGGGAAGGTTTGAAACAGCATCAATGGGAAATGGGAGCAAAAGCTGCTTAGTAATAGTAAAATGACTGCTAGGTCATTGTGGTTCCACTATGTTTCATTGGGGGGCGTCATGCATTTCACTTGGGGCTCCACATCTTAGGAAGGCCACTGCCAACTACAGTGTAAGTTCAGGTCAAGGCAACTAAGATGGGAAGTTTTCTGGAAACCTTGTCACATGAGGACTGGCTGAAGAAGCTAGAATTATTGAATTTAAATAAAATGAATCTAAAAAGGGGCAGATGAGAAAGGAGCCACAGGTAATAGTTAAATATGTGATGGTTTGCCACATAAAAGAGGGCAAAATTAGGAGACCTTCCACCCGTAAGATTCTGTGATTTGCTCCTTATTATTGTTATCTTCCCAAATAGACTATAAGCATTAGTTGGTTGGAGAATGAATCTGTATAAGGACTCAAAACAGACCACCACTGGAGTGATGGGGGTTAGAATGCAGTGGATTAAGAAGTTAATGAAAGGGGAGGAAAGGGAGACAGTAAACACAGACTATTCTTTTCAAAAGCAGGGCTATGAATGAAAAGAAAAAAATAAACATAGCTAAAGAGAAATGCAGAATAAAGGAAGGGCACAGTGATAATATCTGATAGCATAATTCATCTATTCAAAGATGCACATTTCTTCATGTTTATAAAATTTCTGAAATTGGGATGCATCTTATAATTAATGGAATCTCACAGTTGCTATTGGCCTGGCAGCAGTTTGATGTAGCTGTCATTGCCTGACACCTTCTGGTAAGATCAAGAAAGCACCAGCCTGCAAAATCAAAACCTGCAGAATGGTTGTCAGCAACTTGGAAGAAAACTCTAGACAACAGTAGAACACTCCCTGCCCCCCTGCCCTCCCCCACCCCCTGAAATACTGCATCGCCAATGTTGTTAATGACGAAGAGAATAACATTATGTGGAAAATCCAGAACATGTTAACTGAACCAAAAAGTAATTCAGAGGAGTCAGATTCTAAATGTGAAGATGTTTTAGAATACCTTAATCAATTTATTTCATTTCAGTGTTCTTTGTAATGTATGCACAAGACTGATACATGATAAAAATCCGCTTCTAAATAAGTCTTAAAGAACACTCTCAATAATTATAAAATATAAATTCTAAAAGCTAAAATAGTGCTGTGTTATAATTTAATTGGGAGTATTTTGTTCTTTCTTAGTGTTACATAAAACAAGGGTGCATCTTATAGTCGATGTTTCAGATTAGATAAAATACAGTAATTCTACATCTTAAACAGTACCTATGAGAGTATCATATAGTAGGTGAAAAAAATGCTCATTTATTGGGCATTAACAGATTTGTTCTTTCATTTATTAAACAAATATTACTTAGAATTTACTACATGCCAGGTACTGGATGGTGGATATACAATGATGAATAAGACAGACATAGTCTTCACTCTCATTGAGCTTAATTACTAGATAAGATAGGAGTTCCCAAACTGGTCCCTCAAAATTAGTTCTTCAAGATACTCCAGGAAAAAATAGTTCTGTGGTGAGATTAGTTTGAGAAATGTTGCATACTAAATTCACTTCTTCACCATGTACATTACCACATTAAAGGCTTTTAAAAACCCTGTGGTAAAGAAGCTTGCTTAATTTTGTTTCACTCTGCATATTCCAAACTTATAAATGATGTAAACCCAGAGCCAGGATTGTGATACATAATATAAAAAGAACTCCTACAAATCAATTGGAAAAAGACAAACAATATTGGCAAAGGACATCAACAGGCAATTCACAGAAGAAATTACATCTGAGAAAATGCTCAACCTCACTCATATTTAAGAAATACAAATTAAAACAATGAGAGAGCAGACTTCTGCCCATCTGACTGGGAAAGATGGAAAAAGATTAATGATAAATAGTGTTGCGAAGATGTGGGGAAGGAGATACTCCCATTCACTGCTAGTTGGAGTGTGAAGTGGGTCAATGTTTTAAGAGCACAATTTGGCAATATCTACCAATTTTACTTCTACGAATTTATCCTACAGAAATACTTGCACAGGTGTGCAAAGATGCACATATAAAGGATGTCCACTGTAGCACTGTTTGAATAGTGAAAAACTGGAAAGAACCCAAATGTCCATCAATTGGGCATTTAATAAACTATATTACATCCATACAAAGGTCTACCATGAAGCTATTATCAAGATAAGAGAGTACTAATTGAAGATGTCTGACTAAAGATATGTGCATATCTCCCTCTCTTTTGAAATCCTATTAAAACGGTAATAAAGGAATAAACACTTAACAGTGAAGAAAATGCGCCTTACAAATTTCTGGAAGATTAGAAATGTGTCAACTGATAAAACGGAATGGAACAAGCCAATGTACCTGGCAGAATCCCAGAAAGGCTCCCATTTCAGAGCTGGCAAGTATTCAAGGTCAAAATAAGAAGGAATCCGAAAACTAGGAAATGAATTGAAAGCCTGTGTATGAAACAAATGCCCCCATTGGCTCCCCATGATCCCACCACCCATCATCCCCATACTCAGCATAGTTAACCCAATCTTTACCATCTAGAGAAAAAAAAAAAAAGAAGAAGAAGAAGAAGAAAGAAAAGAAAAAGAAAAGAAGAGGACTCAATAAAAATAGAATAAATGCTTGGAGAAAACTAAAGGGTAGTATAGGTGTTGGTGCCCCAGAGCAAATGAAAACTCTTCTAAATATGGCATTTGGGGACCCCAAAGGCAGCTTCCAAACCCAAGTCTAAAGAGAAGGCTACTAGTCACAAGCCCTGACCAGTTACACAGATGTCTAGTACAATCCCCTATTCAGGAGAGCGATCCTCTGAGAAAATGGATCTACATAAATAAAGTAGAGAAATCTCTATCACCTACTTATTCTTTCCATTATAATATAAAGAGACAATCAAAGACCATCAGAAATATGAATAAAAAGCATTATGAAAAGAAAAGCCAACATAAACAAGAAGAATTAACCCCAGAGGAAACAAATAATTCAAAGAGAAGATTTTAAGAGCCTACTAAGACCAAAGGAAAAAAAAAAGACCCATACTTAGATGCTATATCATTTTACACCATCAGAAATAGAGAAAATTGTAAATGCTTCCAGAAAGAAAAAGTAGGTTACCCATAAAGAAACAAAAATCAGATTTCTCATTAGCAACACTGGATGCTAGAATAACACTTTAAAATTCTGAGGGAAAATTATTCTGAACCTAGAATCTAAAACCTAGCCAAATCACCAATCAAGTATGAGTACAAAAAGATATTTTCAGAAATGTAAGGACTCAAAAGAATACCTCCTACACACCCTTTCTTAGTACAGTATGTTCCTTGAAGATGTACTCCAACAAAACCAGGGTAAATCCCAGAAAGAAAAAGACATGGGAAATAAGAAATAGTAGACTTAACTCATGAATCTAGTGACAAAAAAAAAAAAACTCCAGGATCACAACTGTGAAGTAGGCCTGGAAAGCAATCAGTCCAATTTAGAATGAGAAACCAGAGTGCTACAGAAAGAATATCTTCAAGAAGAATGAAATAGATTCCAAGTGATGGATAGATTAAGAAGCTGGAAAATATTAATGATTGGAAGAAGTCATGTCCCTTTCTTAAAAAAGAAAATATAAAAGGCAATTAGAAACTCCAGGAGAAACAAACAAAACTATACAAGAAAATAATGACAGAAACATGAAGCAAGATTTCCATTCCTGGTTATATGGTGGGCTAGGTATATGAACCAACCCTCCCACAGAAAACCACTTAAGAGACCGAATAAAACATAAAACACCTTATTAAAAGCATCAAAGAACTGGTAAGACAGTAAGGAATTATTAAGATAAAATAGGGGCCAGCCCTGTGGCATAGTGGTTAAATCTGGGGTGCTTCACTTCAGGGGCCCGTGTTCCCAGGTTCAGATCCTGGGTGTGGACCTATACCACTTGTCAAGTCATGCTGTGGTGGCGACTCACATACAAAATAGAGGAAGATTGGCACAGATGTTAGCTCAGAGCGAATCTTCCTCACCAAAAAAAAAATGATAAAAGGGAACTCATAAAGATAAGTGGTGCATAGAAGCTGCTTTTGCCCTGGGAGCATATGCAAAACCTAGTGACTGGCAGCTAAAATATTTGTAGACTCCTAGGTCCATCCAAGGTGGAGAGTCTAAAAAAAGGCCCTCTCTCTGTATCCCTGGGTTTTAGCTGGATCCTGAAAGGACTACAACCTTAAGGAAGGGCAAACTGGAAAGTAATCTCACCAAACCCTACTTTCCCAGCTCCAGGGGACTGAAGGAAAGGTTGCTTTGGCTCCAAACAGAGTAGAGGAGAGAATCACGTCCCTGAGAAATTGAACAATAAGCTGGTCCTTGCTCAAGTTTACAGCTCAAATATACACCATCTGGTGGTCAAAAAAACTTGATTTAGTTTACACAGTCCCAGGCCATTGCCCGTTAAGTGCCTAGCAGAAGCAAACACAAACACTTTCTGAAAGAATGCTCTTTTACCCAAGGCCTCAAAAAACTCCCACAAATAATGTTCTAAGGAAAATGAGCAGCTCACTATCAAAAATTAGTAAAACACACTTCTGTCTCACCAGAAAGGTTATTTTTTAAAAAATATTGATAATATGTTTTTTTTTTTTTTTTTTTTTGGTGAGGAAGATCAGCCCTGAGCTAACATCCAATGCCAATCCTCCTCTTTTTGCTCAGGAAGATTGGCCCTGGGCTAACATCCATGCCCATCTTCCTCTACTTTATATGGGATGCCGCCACAGCATGACTTGACAAGCGGTGCATCAGTGCGTGCCCAGGATCTGAACCTGCGAACCCTGAGCTGCTTAAGCAGAGCACTCACACTTAACCACTGCGCCACTGGGCCGGCCCGAGATAATATCAATTTTTGACAAGGATGTGGAGCAATCTGAACTCTGATAATTACTAATGGCAGTGTAAATTGGTACAACCACTTTGGAAAACTATATGGTAGTATCTAATAAAGCTAAACATACATTTACTCTATGAGTCAGCAATTCCACTCCTAGGTAAAAACTCAACAGAAATTAGCACATACAGCCATCAGAAGACACGTACAAGAATATTTGTAGCAGCTTTATTCATAATAGTTAAACATCAAAAACCCAAATGTCCATCAACAGGAGAATGAATGAATAAATGGTGGCATATCCATGCAAAGGAATATACTCAGCATTAAAAAGGAGCAAACTATTGATACAGGCAATAACATGAATGAAGCTCAAAAACATTATGCTGAGCAAAAGAATCCAGACACAAAAAGTACATACTGTTTGATTCTATTTATATGACATTCTAGAAAAGGCAAATCCATAGTAACAGGAAGCAGATGAATGGTTGCCTGGTGCCCTGGGTGGGGAGGATTGACTGGGGAGGGGCACAAGAGAACTTTCTGTGATGATAGAAATGTTCTCTCTTAATGGTGATGGTAGTTACACAGGTGTATTCATTTGTCAAAATTCATCAAATTGTACACTTAAAATAGGCACATGTTATTATATGTAAATAATACTTCAAAAAGCTGATAAAGGCCGGCCCCATGGCTTAGCGGTTAAGTGTGTGCGCTCCGCTGCTGGCGGCTCGGGTTTGGATCCCGGGCGCACACCGAGGCACCTCTTCTGCGGCCATGCTGAGGCCGCGTCCCACATACAGCAACTAGAAGGATGTGCAGCTATGACATACAACTATCTACTGGGGCTTTGGGAGAAAAATAAATAAATAAATAAAATTAAAAAGCTGATAAAAACTGTTTTTAAAACTTGTAAAAATGAGAAATATAATAATTGCAATTAAAACTTAATGGACAGGATGATTCTTGGAAGGTGGTGAGGTAGCATAGTTTTTTAATTCCCCCAAGTGCCTCTATAAAAACAGAGAAAATAGGACAGCAAAACCAAAAACCCATGGACAATATCTGTAACAAAACTAGGTAACGAGATAGCCTCATGAACCCTAAAATATGAGGAAGGGAGACACATTACCAACAGCTACAAGACATGTGTGATATTAGCAGTTATACAAAAGGAAGCAGAGGGAAGCAGTGGGGCATCTGACAGATCACAGAATCCCCAAATAGCCAAAGTTACTCCCTGGAAAGCTCAGAGGGCCAATCTGAGGATAGCAGTTGAAACCGGGAGAGGTTTTGCATATTCCAATAGTAGGGCAGTGGTAAGACCTAAAGAGGCCAGAACAATCTGGGCCTGGAGCAGTGTGAGCCCCATGAATTCTCAAAACTAACCAGCTAAAGGTCCATTCCAGGACAAAGCCCCACACTGAGGAGAAACTGCTGGGAATAGAATCCAAACTAGGCAGCACAGCAAGAAAAGATCCAGATGAAAATAAAGGAGTGGAGCAGCACCAGGGTGTCATTTTTTTAATATTGCACAAAAGCAACAGAAGAGGGAGCTCAAAAGCCATGAAATGACAAAATCTACTCTAAATCCAGCTTCCTTCTAAAATTAAAAAAAACACAAAAACCTTTTCATATAAAAATGAGCAACAGAAAAGGATCAAGGTCATATTTATTATGATAAAAAAGATAATAAGGATAATAATATCCCTTGACAATGAAAGCATAGCAGAAATAAAACACTAGAAAAAAAGAAAACTATAACCCCCTATTTCAAAAGAAGTAAAAAGACATTAAGAAAAAAATACAAAATATGAAAGAACAACATAATCAGAATTAGAAAAACTCAACAGTTAGGGAATAGAACCAAAGAAATAATTGGGAATAAAAGAAAAATTAGAAATGAATTCTAAACTAGAAGGAGCACAAAAGTAAGTAAACTCAACACATAATGCCTTAAGAGAAACAGAAAATGAAAAGGAATTTTTTAAAACCAAAAATAAAAAAAGAAGAGATAAAAAGGATTAGAGAAAAAGTGATAAATTTAGAAGATAGTTAAAGAAAATCCAACATACATAGAAGAAAACCAAAGAAAGGTAACAGAACAAATAATAAAGACTATAAGAAAGTTTTCCTGAAATAACTTTTCTTTTTTTTTTTTGTGAGGAAGACCATCCCTGAGCTAACATCTGCTGCTAATCCCCCTCTTTTTGCTGAGGAAGACTGGCCCTGGGCTAACATCAGGGCCCATCTTCCTCTACTTTATATGAGATGCCACCACAGCATGGCTTGCCAAGCGGCACATCAGTCTGCGCCTGGGCTCCAAACCTGCACACCCTGGGCCGCTGAAGCGGAGCGTGCAAACTTAACTGCTATGCCGCTGGGCTGGCACCCTAAAATAACTTTTAATAAAGACTTGAAACAACATTTAAGATTTGTGTAACTGAGAAAATCAACCCACAATGACCATATCATAGTAAAATTACTGGACTTTAAAGAAAAAAATCTTATGTATTCACTCAAAGAGAACAAAAGAAAGAAAATCAGGCAGCCATCAGATATATTGACAGTAATGGTTTATGCTAGAAGAAAATAAAGTCACATATTCAAGGTACACAAGGGAAAGACAACGTGAGCCAAAGATATTATATCCAGCCAAACTGACTGGTATGGGATAAACTGTGTCCCCCCAAAATTCATCTGTTGAAGCCCTAACTCCCAGTACCTCAGAATTGGACCATATATGGAGACAGTGCCTTTAAAAGGTAATGAAGTTAGGGCCGGCCCCGTGGCTTGGTGGTTAAGTGAGCGCGCTCCACTGCTGGCGACCCGGGTTCGGATCCCGGCTCGCACCGACGTGCTGCTTTTCCGGCCATGCTGAGGCCGCGTCCCACATACAGCAACTAGAAGGATGTGCAGCTATGACACACAGCTATCTACTGGGGCGTTGGGGGGAAAAAAATAAATAAATAAAATCTTTAAAAAAAAAAAAAAAAAAGGTAATGAAGTTAAAATGAGGCCACTAGGGTGGGTCCTAATCCAATCTGACTAGTGTCCTTATACGAGGACATTTGGACACACAGAGAGACACCAGGGATATGCACACACATAGAAAACACCATGTGAGGACACAGCAAGAAGGTGGCCATCTGCAAGCTAAGGAGAGAGGTCTCAGAAGGAATCAAATCTGCTAAGACCTTGATTTTGGACCTCCAGCCTGCATAACTGTGAGAAAATAAGTTTCTTTTGTTTAAATCACCTAGTCTGAGGGGCCGGCCCTGTCACATAGCAGTTACGTGCCCGGGCTCCACTACTGGCGGCCCGGGTTTGGATCTCAGGTGCACACCAACGCACTGCTTATCAGGCCATGCTGTGGCGGCCTCCCATATAAAGTGGAGGAAGATGGGCACAGATGTTAGCCCAGGGCCAGTCTTCCTCAGCCAAAAGAGGATTGGCATGGATGTTAGCTCAGGGCTGATCTTCCTCACAAAAAGATAAATAAATAAAAAATAAATAAATAAATCACCTAGTCTGTGATATTTTGTTATGGTAGCCCTAGCAAACGAATACACTGACTTTCTAGAGTAGAGGCTACAAACTATTATCAACATGCAATCATTCAGGAAAGATTGCTTTCATGAATGCTCCCTGAGGTATCTACCAGCAAATAAACTTTAGAAAACCAAAATAACTAGAAAAGCATTGACATAAGGACTGATAGGGAGCATTAAATAAATATAATAAAGAAACATATGCACATACATACTTGTAGAAACTAAGATTCAATGAAGGTTCTAAGTAAGAGAATATAGTATATAATTGCTACAAAAGGGGGGGAAATGGAGAGAGGATATGCAAAAAACATTTTTAATTGTTCTTTTTTTTTTTAATTTATTTAATTTATTTATTTTTCCCCCAAAGCCCCAGTAGATAGTTGTATGTCATAGCTGCACATCCTTCTAGTTGCTGTATGTGGGACGCGGCCTCAGCATGGCCAGAGAAGCGGTGCGTCGGTGCGCGCCTGGGATCCGAACCCAGGCCGCCAGTAGCAGAGTGCGCGCACTTAACCGCTAAGCTATGGGGCTGGCCCTTAATTGTTCTTGTAATCATATTGGCGGTGGCAGTATTAATATTGCTATTCTTAGACAGTTGTATATGTTAATGGAATAAAGTAAATGAGTAATTATGTGATATTCTAATTCTATTATCCCCTATATCTTTGGGAATCAAGATTCTCAAGCATGAAAGTAAGGAGATTCAGATATAAGAAAAGAGGGGCCGGCCCCATGGCTTAGCGGTTAAGTGTGCGCGCTCCGCTGCTGGCGGCCTGGGTTCGGATCCCGGGCGTGCACCGACGCACTGCTTCTCCGGCCATGCTGAGGCCGAGTCCCACATACAGCAACTAGAAGGATGTGCAACTATGACTTACAACTATCTACTGGGGCTTTGGGGAAAAAAATTAATTAATTAAAAAAAAAAAGATATCAGAAAGGAATTAAGGAAAACCCTGCATGCCTGAATTTGAATTAAAGTATCAGTGTGAACTCATGAGGCATTATTTCCCCAAAGTCTTAAAAATAATGACCAGCCCTGTAGTTATGAGCATTGCCAGCCTAGCATCTAGATTGTGGCCTTGAAATACCATTTCCCACTAAAAAGAAACCCAGGTTCTTTTGAGAAGTGGCTGATTCCAGATGTGGGGCAGGAAATGTACAAGATGAGTCTGAAATATGAAATATGTTCAAATGCATGAGTTCATAATGATCCAATTTTTATTAAAAAAATAAATGAGGGGGCCGGCCCGGTGGTGCAGCGGTTGAGTTTGCGCATTCCACTTCGGCGGCCCCAGGTTCGCCAGTTCGGATCCTGAGTGCGGACCTACTCACCGCTCGTCAAGCCATGCTGAGGTGGTGTCCCACATAGAAGAGCTACAACTCTACAACTATGATATACAACTATGCACTGGGTTTTGGGGAGAAAAAAAAATTTTAAATAATAAAATAAATAAATAGATGAAACTATACATATTGGCACCATGCAAAAGGCCTCTTTCAATGCACAGCAAACAGTTAACAGAGTTTATCTCTTGGGACTAGGATTATAGGGAATTTTTCTTTCAAAGTTCCTACTTTCCAGATTATTTAAAATTTAATGAGCATATATTACTTTTGTAATTAGCAAAAACTACTACTTGTGATTAAAGAAAATTTTAAAAGTGGAAGAAAGAACTGTGAGAATTGCATAGTTCTCAAGAATCAGTTTCTAAAATGAGGCATTCTCATTGACTTAACCAAATTGAGCAATGCCTAACACTAGGTTTTGGTAAATGGTAAGAATAAAGTTTCCTACACTGACTTTTAGACTGCTTTTGCATTATTGCTCAAAATTCATAGTTTTGAATAGCTAGCAGGCTATTGTTGTCAGTAAAAATTCATATACCCTCACATGTGGATTTCTGATCAAGTGGTTCAGTACTTAAAAAAAAAGTAGAACCCTGCTTTAAGTTTCAGCCTTTTTCTTCCCTTCTGCTTTGGTGGGGTGTGAAGATCAGAGGGGAAGGCTTCACAGAGGCAACACTCTTATCTTTCACTATTTAAACTATTTGCCATGGATCTCAAAAGTGTGGTCCCTAAACCAGCATACCAATTCTCAGGTCTCATCAGACCTACTGAATCAGAATCTCTGTGGGTGGGGCCTAGCAATCTGTGTTTTAATAAGCTGTCTAGCGAAAGGGATAATTAGGCACATGTGTGTGCTGATGGATTGTAATTAGTATTTGGGTGGTGAACACGAGAACATGATGTAATCCATGCAGAAATAGAAGTATAATGATGTACACCTGAAATTTATACGCTGTTCTAAACCAATGTTACTGCAATAAACAAAAAATTTAAAAAATAAAATAAAAAAATAAAAAACAAAAAAGGAAAAAAAAATAAGCCCTCTAGGCAAGTTGCTAGACAAAATGCAGGATGGTCCAGCTAAATTTGAATTTCAGATAAACAGTGAATAATTTTTTTAGTATAAATATTTGCAATATTTTGCAAATTCAAATTTAACTGGGTATCTTGTTTTGTTTGTTTGTTTTTTGTTTTATTATTTTTTTTTTAATCTGGCAACCTGACATCCAAGTGATTCTCATCCATGCTAAAGTTTGAAAACCACTGGGGTAAAGGTAAGAGGATGGGCCTTGGATTCAGATAGATCTGATTCCACCATTTTTTTAACAATGGATGGAATCCCACAAATATGACTGGTATCTGCATATGACAAAGGAGACCATGGGGGAGAGAGCCAACCAGCCTCAGGGCCTAGAGTAAAGTTTGGTAGCAGAAAGGGCCTGGATTTCACCAGAAATTTCAAACACACTCTGTGTGACTGCTACTCTAGTGCCCATGCGGTGCTGTTCTCATACAAAGTACAACTTTGGCCTATATGGGAGAAAGGGCTGGGGTGAAGGTGGGGGATGCAAGAGAGGGAAAAACAGAAATCTGTAACAGGGAGGAAGGAGTATAAATGGCTTAGAATCGACAAAGGTCAATTTGTGCTCACTTCAGGTTCTCTACCACTGACTTTGTAGGGAGAAAAGACTGGGGAAGAGTCACTCTCTTTGAATATAAAGAGGCTCTTGGGTGGCACCAGCCCTGTTCTGTGAGCCTCTAAAGCAGTGGTTCTCATCCAGGAGTGATTTTAACCCTGGCAATGTCTGGAGACATCTTTGGTTGTCACAATGTGGTGGGGTGGGAAGAGTGTGCTACTGACATCTAGTGGGTAGAGGACGGAGCTACTGGCAAACATCTTACAAAGCACAGGACAGCTC
Source organism: Ceratotherium simum simum (assembly GCF_057802395.1). Lineage (NCBI taxonomy): Eukaryota > Metazoa > Chordata > Mammalia > Perissodactyla > Rhinocerotidae > Ceratotherium > Ceratotherium simum. The sequence continues at coordinate 73,549,246 of NC_141940.1, read as the reverse complement.
CCCACAACAAAGAATGATCCAATTGCAAATATCAAGTTCCAAGGCTGAGAAACCCTGGCTCTAAAGCAGGTTAGTGCAGAGAAAGCTACTCTCTTCGCCACAGCCTCACTCGTCACTCCAAACCACCGACCCTCCTCTAGAACGAGGTGTTTGCACTGCATTGCAGAGATTTTATGCATGCACATTCTCATAAGTCTGAACTTGGACAAGCTATTAAATTCTCCTGGCTTTTGTATCCTAATATGTACAATGTGGGTAAAATTATTTACCTCATAGGGTTATTGCAGGGATTAAATGAGGTAATTTAACAGTTTAGATTCAAAGATTTATTGAGCACCTACACTATATGCCCGGTGTTGAGGGTACACAGTCCTTGCTATTAAGGATTTAAGTCTAGTGAGTTTTAAGGCACATAGTAAATTTTCAAACAAAGGCTAATTGCCTTCACACTCAGCCCCTACCCATGTCCTTCCCTTTCATTATTAGACAGGGGCCTAATCTTCTCTCTTCCTTACCAGAGAACTGGAAGGAAGAGCAGAATTAATACCTATTATGAAGAGGAGCTATACCACCAGTTTGTGCTATTTTGCTGATGCTTCTCATCATTAATTCTAAATACAGCATTGAAGCCAATGTAGTGTTCTTTTTTTTTTTTTTTTTTTTTTTTTTGGCAAGAAGGTTAGCCCTGAGCTAATATCCATGCCAATCCTCCTCTTTTTCTGCTGAGGAAGACCAGCTCTGAGCCAACATCTATGGCCAAGCCTCTTCCTTTCTTTTTTTTTTTCCCTTTTGCTCCCCAAAGCCCCAGCAGATAGTTGTATGTCACAGTTGCACATCCTTCTAGTCGCTGTATGTGGGACGCGGCCTCAACATGGCCAGAGAAGCGGTACATGGGTGCACGCCCAGGATCCGAACCCGGGCCATCAGCAGCAGAGTGTGTGCACTTAACTGCTAAGCCATGGGGCTGGCCCCAATGTACTGTTCTTAATAATCAAAAGAAGCTCAGTTAGCTATTTAAGGCTGACATCTGATCTGTTCTCAAAATTGACTATTACCTTTGAATTCGGTCAGGAAATAAAAAAGCAAGCTCACTCTCTTTCTGACCCTGACTTGCATGGTTCCTACATCCTGCTCTAGTAAGGTAAGGTTATTAGAGTATTAGAAAAGTCAGGTGCTCTCCCAAGATTCCCACTTGCTCATGAAATGGAATGAGAGAAAGGGAGGAAAGGGAGGACTCAAAGGTCATATCCAGGTTTTGAGGTTAAGCAACTAGATGATAGTAGTGTCATTTACTGAGACTGGAAAGTCTTGGGGAGAAGCACCTTGGGAAGGGAAATCAGGAGCTCCACTTGGAACATTTTTTAAAATCTCTCTTCTTCTTGTCTCTAACCTCTCCTTCCCTCACCCTGTACGAATGATCAAGTCTCTCCTTTCTTAAAACAAATGATGGCCTCCCCAAACCTTATAATCCCATTAACTATTGCCCTCTTTCCTTCCCTTTAGGTTCCAACTTCTTTAAAGGATCGTCTATTTCTCACTCGATCTACTTCCTCACCTCCCAGTCTCTTCTCGACCCCCTGCAATCTGGTTTCTGCCCTCACCATATTATTGGAACTACACTCACTAAGGTGACAAATAATGCCCTAATTGCCAAATCTAACAGATACTTTTCAGTCCTAACCTCACTGGACCTCTCCGTAGCCTTTGATATGGCTGATCACATCCTCCTCTTTGAAAATCTCTCCTCCCTTGGTTTCCCTGGCATCACTCTTTCCTGCTTCTCTTCTTCCTCTGTGACTTTTCCTTCTCACATTCTTCCTGACTCCTCCTCTATCTGCTGCTTAAATGTTGAATTTGCAGGGGTTCTGTTCAGCTCTTTTCTCACTTTACACTGTTTTCATGGATGATCCTAGCTTTTAGGTCCCATTTAGATGATTTTGGCTATCATCTATAAACTGTCAACACCCAATTTGCTATCTCCTGACTCTAATTCTCTTTGGAACTACAGGTTCATATCTTGAGTTGCCTACTAGACAGGTTATCTAGATGCTCCTAGATGTCTCAAATTCAACACATTCAGAATTCAATTCTAAACAAGGCAATGTACAAAATAAATTCAAGTTGCCAAAAACATATGAAAAGATGCCCAATCTCACCTAGTAATCAGGAAAATGCAAATTAAAGCAATAAATGCAATATTTCTCACAAAGACTGGCAAAAATTTATGAGAATGATAACATCCAGTGTTGGTGAATATTAGGGAAAAAAAGCATTCTCATACACTGCTGGTAAAAATATGACTTGCTATATTTTTTAGGAATCTGGCAATATCTATTAAAATATAAAATACATATATGTCCCTTTTATGCCAAAGAAATTGCCACATAGGTCCATAGGGTGCATGCACAAGGATGCTCATCACATTGTTGTTTGTGTTAACAGGAAGTTGGAGGTAATATGCTTGCTCATCACTGGAGAAGTGGATAGGGGAAATGTGGTAGATATATGCCTTGGAGTACAATGCAGCAGTTAGAAGGAATGCCTTAGATGTATTTCATAGCAACAGGAATGGCTTTTACAACAGGGTGCTGAGTGAAAAACAAAACATTGAAATGTCTAACACAATACAATTTATATAAATTAAAATAATACACACATAAAATAACAAGTTGTATTTTATAGGAATATATTTAAACAAAAGAATATGCATTAAGGAATGGTTGCCTGTGGGGTGAAGAGGGTATGGGAGTGGGAAATGGGGCTAAAAGAGAATATACAAATAGGGAGAAATCTTACAGGGGCCAATGATGATAATATGCTATACTGAGGAATATGATTAACTCAACCCACAGCACTGAAGACCTCCCCAAAATTAATAACATGTTCTCTTTGACCCTATAGTCTGTTCTCAATTTTTCTGCCACTAACAATAATGCTGCAATAAATATTCTTTATGTGTATATTTTTATATTGGTGATTATATTTCTATAGCATATATTTTTAATTGTGCTATCTCCACATATGGAATAGCATGCAGTTATTAGAAAGAATTTGGGTTACAAAGAAATCCACGCCAAGACACATCATAATCAAACTTCTGAAAATGAAATACAAAGAAAAAATCTTGAAGTCAGCCAAAGAGAAAAGTATTGGGGAACATCAATTTGAATGATAGCAGATTTCTCATCTGAAACCACGCAGGCCAGAAGGAAGTGGCACAAAGTTTTTCAAGTGCAGAAAGAAAAGAACTGTCAGATTAGGGCAGGAAATATACAAGATGAGCCTGGAACATCTTATAGTGCCAGAAAGTAAGGAAATGCTCAAAAGAAAAAAACACAATGATAGTGGAATGTCAGAGGGACACAGGAGCCAACTAAAAGAGCTCTCAGTGGCCAAAGCTAGAACAATTTGAGCAATACAATAAAGTGGTATTGGGTTATAACCCAAAGTATAAAATAAATATTCATGAGTCTATACTGATATAAATAAATGACTGATTGATTTATTGCATGGATAAATAAATACATACATACATACATGGGGAAAAGAGACAAATCTGCTATGCAAAATTCTAAATAATTTATGTAGATACTTGCTCTCAAGGAGGTGTAGCATAACTCTAATCCTTAAGTTCAGGTGCACACAGTGACTTCCAAGAGTACAATATGGAAAGGGAGATAAAAGAGTAACTTTACCATGGAGAAACCTGACAAACACCATCTGAGCCAGGTGTTCAAGGTGAACATCAAAAGTAATAAGGCTTTGATAGTATGTTCTCTTGATATGATGTGATGAAAATGTTATTTTACCTCTGTGGTCTTCCTCCCCCAAACCCATAACCCCAGTTTAATCATGAATCAGACAAATTCCAATAGAAGGATATTCTACAAAATAGCTGACCAGTGCTCCTCAAAACTCTCAAGGTCATCAAAGGCAATAAAAGTCTGAGAAACTGTCATAGCCAAGAGGAGCCTAAGGAGACATGATGACTAAATATAATGTGGTATTCTGGATGGTCCTGGAACAAATAAAGAACATTAGGTAAAAACTAAAGAAATCTGAATAAAGTATGGACTTTAATAATAAGGTATCAATACTGCTTCATTAATTATAACAAATATACCATACTAATGTAAGATGTTAACAACAGGGGAAACTGGGTGCCGAGTATATGGGAACTCTCTCTACATCTCAATTTTCCTGTAAATCTAAAACTGTTCTAAAAAATAAAGATTAGTAAAAAAAAAAAAGAACTGTAGACAACAAATTCTGTATCTGGCAAAACTATCCTTCAGATAAAGGAAAACTGATAGAATGTGTTGCTAGCAAACTTGCCCTTAAAGAATGGCTAAAAGGAGTTCTCTAAACAGAAAGAAATGATAAAAGAAGTCCTGGAACTTCAGAATGGAAAGAACATCAGAATGGACAAAAATAGGAGTATACTATCCTCTTCATGAGTTTCTTAAATCATATTTTATGGTTAAAGCAAAAATTATAACACCGTCTGATGTGGTGGCTCAATATATGTAGAGGAAATACTTAGGACAATTATATTTTTTTAAACTGCAGAAGGTAAAGGGATCTAAATGGAAGTAAGGTCTCCACACTTCACCTGAAGTGGTAAAACACCGATACCAGTAAACTGTAATTAGTTACACATTTATATTATAATACCTAGAGCAACAACTAAGAAAACTATATAAAGCAGTGTGCTCAAAAATACTATAAATAAATCAAGATAGAATCCTAAAAAATATTTAAGTAACCACAGGAAGGCAAGAATAGAGAAAGAGAAGAACAAGAAACAGAGGAAACCAACAGAAAACAAATAATAAAATGGCAGACTCAAGCCTTAACATATCAATAATTACTATCATAGGTTGAATTACGTCCCCCAAAAAGATATATTGAAGTCCTAACCCACCGTACCTGTGAATGTGACTTTATTTGGAAATAGGGTTGTCTTAGTCAGTTTGGGCTGCTATAACAAAGTACTATAGAATGGGTTGCTCATAAACAACAGAAATTTATTTCTCATAGTTCTGAGGGTGAAAGTCTGAGATCAGGGTGCCAGCATGGTTGAGTTCTGTTGAGAGCCCTCTTCCGGGTTTCGGACTGCTGACTTCTTGTACCCTCACACGGCAGAAAGGGCAAGGGAGCTCTCTGGGGTCTCTTTTAAAAGGTCACTAATCCCATTCATGAGGGCTCCCCCCTCATGACTTAATCACCTCCCAAAGGCCCCACCCTCCTAACATCATCACCTTAGAAATTAGGCTTTAACATATGAATTTGGGGGGAACACAAACATTCAGTCTATGGCAAGCATGTTTGAAGATGTAATCAAGTTAAGATGAGGTCATTAGGGTGGACCCTAATACAATCTGACTGGTGTCCTTATAAGATGAGGGAAATATGGACACAGACACACAGAGAAAGGAGAACACTATGTCTTCACATGACACATGAACACTGACACAGAGAGAAGAGGGCCATGTGAAGACAGAGGCAGAGATTGGAGTTATGCTGCCACAAGCCAACGAATGAGGCAACCACAAGTTGGAAGAGGCAAAAAGGATCCTCCTCTGGAGGCTTCAGAGGAAGCATGGCCCTGCGGACACCTTGATTTCAGACTTCCAGCCTTCACAACCGTGAGAGATTAATTTTCCATTGTTTTAAGCTACCCAGCTCACGTTATTTTGTTACAGCAGTCCTAGGAAATTAATACAATTACCTCAAATGAAAATGGTCCAAATACACCAAATTAAAGTACAGAGATTGGCAGAGTAGATTTAAAAAAACATGATCTGAGTATATGCTGTCTACAAGAAACTCACTTGAAACACAATGACCTAGGTAGGTTGAAAGTAAAAGGACGTAAAAAGATAAACCAGGCAAACATTAATCAAAAAAAGCATGGGTTAGATTGATATATATTGACCTAGGGTTACATCCACTGAAGTACTATTAAATGAGAAAATCAAGTTGTAGGACTATATATATATATATCTCCTCATTTTAATAAAAACTAATCATCAAAATCATACACACATAGACACCTATACACACATACATATGTATAAACATACACACTCATGAAGAAGGTGTGAAAGGCTACACAAATTGGTCCCCTCAACGTTACAATGGAAGGGGAGGGGGGTAAGGGGAGAGATTATTAACTTTATCTTCTTGTATTTTTGGATTATTTCACTTGTTACAGTGAGAACATACTGTATTTATAATTTAAAAGAAAACTGCAATTAAATAAATTTTTGAGGGAAATTTTTCCCCTCAAACCTACTTTTGTTCTTCTCTGTTTTGGTGAATTGGTACCATCATTCACTCAAAAGACAAGAGACCTGCAAGTAATTCTAGATCCTTCCTTTTCTGTAATCTTCCACTCTTCCACTTAATTAGTTACCAAATCCAGATTTTAGTTCATAAATATCCCTACCCTACCTTCCTCTAATTAATTCTAAGTCCTGTCTATCCTAGTTCCTAAATCTCTTTTATATCCCTTTCCCTCTTTACCACCCCTGCCAATAAAGCCTTTTTTTTTAGTTCAAGACTTCATCATCTCTCAGTATTTCAATAGCCTTTAAAATAATCCCGTTTTACTCCATCACCCAATCTCTCTCATACGATGCTCTCAGAATTATCTATCTAAACAGTTATAGTATACCACTGTTGGTACAAAAATTAATATAGTCTTGTTTTAATATTCATAATAAAATATATTAAACTCATGATTTCAAAGATATTATTGCCTAAATTTAAGAAATTAAAATGAAGAAGGTAGAATATGAGTAAATCAAGTTGGAGAACATTGGTCTACAAGGATAAAGCCCAAACTTCATGAGTCATGATCTGATCCCACCCTACCTTTCCAACTTTGTCATCATAAATGTACCATTCCAATTAGAGAGAACTTTCTGATGGCCCCCCTCTATTCTAGTACTTACACTTTATAATATGGTAATTATTTGTTCACATTTTTGTGTTCCCCACTAAATTATGAAATCTTCCTGGACAGGGACTAAATCTTACCCAACTTCTTATCTCAAAGTCTCACAAAATACCTGGCATAAGTACTCATAAAATGTAAGCTGAATGAAAAGATTGAAGTCTGGAATTTAGAGCCAAGGAGAACGTTCCCTAAAGGCAAGTCTGCTTTGTATGTTATTACAGCTTCGTGTCTTCTTTTAGACATCACCCTGGTCACCTGGAAAAGAACACAAAGGCCAGAGTCATGAAGGTTTCAGGGATAGGAAGAGAACAGACTAGAAAGGTTTAAGGTGAGGCCAAGCTGCCCTCAGCTGGCACTAAACTGACCATTCTCCCTAGCCGTTTCAGTCTCTGTGGACCAAGCCTTCCTCTCCATCTTCCCTGTCTATCTGGTTTCTGACTATCTGGGGTGAGTAAACCCAAGAATTATGGCCTCATCCTGCCTCTGGGATCAGCAAAAAGAGCCCTGGACATGAGGCAACAGAATGGACATTGCTCTACTGAAGTTTCATTTCTGTGTTGGAGTCTGGAGCTCTCTGGATTGATATTTCACTTCTAGATAAGGCACAGTAGTTGTAAAAGGGTGTTAGTGGTGGTGGGGGACAAAGATGCAGGTGACAGGAGAGACAGAGAACTAGATTGACTACCATCATACAAATCTCACACAGAAAACATTTAAACACTCTGGCTTAAGGTCAGCCCTGATGATAGCCTCACTTCCTGTAGGAATGCTGACTGGTCAGGCAGAGAGAACTGGGAAAAGGCTGCAGGTCCCTGAAGTGACAGACTTGGAGCTAACCCTCTATATGCCCATTCTTCCTTTCACGCTAAATACAGTCCTTATGGTTTACTAGTACAGTAGATCTAACCAGTTAAGATATAGGAATGCATTTAGCAAAAGTGTAACCCTGTAAGACTAACTGCTGATTGAAATCTTTTATCATGTAAAAACAATCTTAGTATTGGAAAGAACCTCAGATGCCATCCTAATCTTCCCTACAGTAAAAAAAAAAAAAAAATGATGAACACAAAGAAAAAACATGAACGAACTTATGTTTGAAAAAAAATGTCAGGTCCAACACGTAAACAGCTCAGAAGTCATTACTCCTATCCTCACAGGAAAAAAGCTGAACTGAAAATCAACAACTATTCTCAAGTTCTTCAGAGAACTGAGGCCACAGGGCAAAGTACGCCCCCAAAAGTGGGGAGAGACAGGTGAATACAGCAAATCACAGCTTTCGAGAGCAGAAGTCCCCCACTGGAGGTAGTATTAGGATAGGACAACTAAACTGTAATTGACCAATTACTGGAAGCTCTGTGTGGACAACCATGAGAACTAAAAAATCCAGAGGGGGGCCCCAGTCCTAGGGAGGCCCCACACTTTCATGAGTTTTACCTACATGAGCCCCACTAGGTTCTCGATGTGAATATTGGAGAAAAATTCCCTCATGATTTTGATGGGGAGGGGGCGGGAATAACCATTTTGAAATAACCCAAGGTATTCTGTTCTCCTTAACAAAAACCTGCACTAAAGGTAATTGATTTTACCAGAGCCTACCACCTTGGGTTTTACTACAGTCTAGCCAATCTGGAGGAATGGAAATACCCAACTCCAGCCCCCTCTAGACTTCCTATCTCACCCAAGTTGTGGGCGATAAGGTGGAATGAAAAGCACTTGTAAAGATCACAGCCCAGGAACACAGGCTCACTAAAAGACTGAGACCTAATCATAGGAATATAGAATCCTTCCCCTCCTCTGACACCATACTACCACATCAATGAGGCTCCTGTATAATAACAGGGAATTACAACGGAAAGAACTGCATCTCTCAGACCTTTAAGAATAACTCTCTATGGCAAATCCAAAAACAGTAGGGGACACAAAAAAAGGGCACTAGAGGAAATTTTACCTCTGACACAGCTACAGTAAACAGTAAACCTAGCCGAACTCCTAGACAGATAAAAATAAAATCTCACACTAAATGCCAATTTACCTGAGTTCCTTTTATCTAGTACATCACGTTCAGCTTTCAACAAGACGTTACAAGGCATACTCAATGGCAAAAAACACAGCATAAAGAGACAGAGAAAACATCAGAACCAGACTCTGATATGGCAGAGCTTTTGGAATTATCAGAATAGAAATTTAAAATAACTACATGATAAGGGCTCCATTGGAAAAACTGGAAAACATACAAGAACAGATGGGTAATGTAAGCAGAGAGATGGAAATTCTAAGAAAGAATCAAAAGGAAATGCTAAAAATAAAAAACACTACAACAGAAATGAAGAATGTCTTTTATGGGCTCATCAGTAGATGGGACATAAATGAGGAAAGAATCAGTGATTTTGATGATATATAAATAGAAACTTCCAAAACTGGAATAAACAGAGAAAAAAGAATGCAAAAGATGGAACATAATATCCAATAATTGTGGGACAATTACAAAAGGTGTAATACATGCATAAGGGGAATACCAGAAAGAGAAGAAAGAGACAAAAGAACAGAGGAAATATTTGAACTTACAATGGCTGAGAATTTTCCAAAATTAATGACAGATAACAAACCACAGATCCAGAAAGCTCAGAGAACAGCAATCCAGGATAAATATAAAAAAATCTATACCTAGGCATATCATATTCAAATTACAGAAAAGCAAAGACAAAGACAAGATCCTTAAAGAATTCAGGGTTAAAAAACAAGGATAAGAATTACATCAAACTTCTCTTCAGAAATCATGTAAGCAAGAAGAGAGTGCAGTGAAATATTTAAAGTATTGAAAGAAAAAACCCACCAACCTAGAATTCTGTATCCAGCAAATTTATTCTTCAAAAGTGAAGGAGATCAGGGGCTGGCCCAGTGGCATAGCGGTAAGTTCGCGTGCTCCACTTCGGCGGCCCAGGGTTCTCCAGTTTGGATCCCAGGCACAGACTGACGCACCACTTGTCAAGCCATGCTGTGGCGGCGTCCCATATAATGTAGAGGAAGATGGGCATGGATGTTAGCCCAGGGCCAATCTTCCTCAGTAAAAAAGAGGAGGATTGGCAACAGATGTTAGCTCAGGGCTAATCTTCCTCACACACACACACACACACACACACACACACACACACAAAGTGAAGGAGATCAACAACAAAAACAATCCAATTTAAAAAGAGGCAAGTCTTCTCCAAAGAAGATATACAACAAGCACATCAAAAGATGCTCAACATCACAAATCATTAGGGAAATACAAATCAAAACCACAATGAGATACCACTTCACACCCATTAGGATATTAGGATGGCTATTATTTTAAAAAAACAAAAGATAATAAGTGTTAGCAAGGACGTTGAGAAATTGGAACACATGCATTGCTGGTGGGAATGTAAAATGGTACAGTATGGCAGTTCCACAAAAAGTTAAACATATAATTACCATATTATCCAGAAATCCCACTTCTAAGCATATACCTAAAAGAATTGAAAACAGCAACTTAAACAGATATTTGTACACCATGTTCATGGCAGCACTATTGACGATAGCCAAAAGATGGAAACAACACAAATGACCATCAACAAATGAATGGATAAACAAAATGTGGTATAAACATACAATGGAATATTATTCAGCCTTAAAAAGAAAGGAAATTCTGATACACGCCATAAAATGGAGGAACCTTGAAGATATAATGCAAAGTAAAATAAGCCAGATACAAAAGGACAAATATTGCATGACTCCACTTATATGAGGTACCTGGAGTTGTCAAATATATAGAGACAGAAAGTAGAATAGTGGTTTCCAGGGCCCAAGGGAGGAATGGGGAGTTATTGTTTAATGGGTACAGAGTCTCAGTTTGGGATGATGAAAAAGTTCTGGAGATGGATAGTGCTAATGGTTGTATAACAATGTGAATGTAATTAATGCCACTGAACTGTACACTGAAAAACGGTTAAAACAGTCAATTTTAGGCTATGTACATTTTACCACAATAAAAAAAAGAAAAAATGAGACATCTGTATATAGGAACATGGAAATATTTCTACACACTTTCTGTTGTAAAAAACTAAAAGATAACAACCAATGGATCATTGATGAAATTAAAGGAGAAATCAAAAACTATCTGGAAACAAACGAAAATGATAATATGCCATATCAAACCATATGGGATGCAGCAAAAGCGGTCCTGAGAGGGAAACTCATAGCGATACAAGCCCACCTTAACAAACAAGAAAAAGCCCTAATAGGCAACCTTAAATTACACCTAACAGAACTAGAAAAAGAAGAACAAACAAAGCCCAAAGCCAGCAGAAGGAGAGAAATAATAAAAATCAGAGCAGAAATAAATGAAATTGAGACCAAAAAAACAGTAGAAAGGATTAATGAAACAAAGAGTTGGTTCTTTGAGAAGATAAACAAAATCGAGAAACCCATAGCCAGGCTTACTAAGAAAAAAAGAGAAAAGGGTCAAGGAAATAAAATTAGAAATGAAAGAGGAGAAATTACAATGGATACCACGAAAATACAGAGGATTATAAGAGAATACTATGAGAAATTATATGCCAACAAATTGGACAATCTAGAAGAAATGGATAAATTCTTAGACTTATACAACCTCCCAAAATTGAACCAAGAAGAAATGGAGAATCTGAATAGACCAATAACAAGTAAAGAGATTGAAATAGTAATCAAAAACCTCCCAAAAAATAAATGTCCAGGATCAGATGGCTTCTCCAGTGAATTTTACCAAACATTCAAAGAAGATTTAATACCCATCCTTCTCAAACTATTCCAAAAAATAGAGGAAGATGGAACACTTCCTAAATCATTCTATGAGGCCAACATCACCCTGATACCAAAGCCAGACAAGACAATACAAAGAAAGAAAATTACAGGCCAATATCGCTGATGAACATTGATGCAAAAATCCTCAACAAAATATTGGCAAACCGAATACAACAATACATTAAAAAGATCATACACCATGATCAAGTGGGATTTATACCAGGGACGCAGGGATGGTTCAACATCCACAAATCAATCAACGTGATACATCACATCAACAAAACAAAGAATAAAAACCACATGATCATCTCAATAGACGCAGAGAAGGCATTTGACAAGATACAACATCCATTTATGATTAAAAACTCTCAATAAAATGGGAATAGAAGGAAAGTACCTCAACATAATAAAGGCCATATATGACAAACCCACAGCCAACATCATACTCAACGGGGAAAGACTGAAAGCCATTCCTCTGAGAACAGGAACGAGGCAGGGCTGCCCACTCTCACCACTCCTGTTCAACATAGTACTGGAGGTTTTGGCCAGAGCAATTAGGCAAGAAAAAGGAATAAAAGGAATCCAAATAGGTAACGAAGAAGTGAAACTCTCACTATTTGCAGATGACATGATTGTATATATAGAAAACCCTAAAGAATCTGTTGGAAAACTAATAGAAACAATCAACAGCTACAGCAATGTTGCAGGGTACAAAATCAATCTACAAAAATCAGTTGCATTTCTGTATGCTAATAATGAACTAACAGAAAGAGAGCTCAAAAAGATAATACCATTTACAATTGCATCAAAAAGAATAAAATACCTAGGAATAAATCTTACCAAGGAGGTGAAGGACCTATACAATGAGAACTACAATACATTATTGAAAGAAATCCATGATGACATAAAGAAATGGAAAGATATCCCATGCACGTGGATTGGAAGAATAAACATAGTTAAAATGTCTATATTACCTAAAGCAATCTACAGATTCAATGCAATCCCAATCAGAATCCCAACGACATTCTTCACAGAAATAGAAAAAAGAATACTAAAATTTATATGGGGCAACAAAAGACCCCGAATAGCTAAAGAAATCCTAAGAAAAAAGAACAAAGCAGGAGGCATCACAATCCCTGACTTCAAAACATACTACAAAGCAATAGCAATCAAAACAGCACGGTACTGGTACAAAAACAGACACACAGATCAATGGAACAGAATTGAAAGCCCAGAAATAAAACCACACATATACGGACAGCTAATTTTCGACAAAGGTGCTAAGAACACGCAATGGAGAAAGGAAAGTCTCTTCAATAAATGGTGTTGGGAAAACTGGACAGCCACATGCAAAAGAATGAAAGTGGACCGTGTGCTATCACCATTCACAAATATTAACTCAAAATGGATCAAAGACCTGAAGGTGAGACCTGAAACTATAAAACTCATAGAAGAAAATATTGGCAACACACTATTTGACATTGGTTTTAAAGGAATCTTTTCAGATGACATGCCTACCCAGACTAGGGAAACTAAAGAAAAAAATGAACAAGTGGGACTTTATCAGATTAAAGAGCTTTTATAAGACAAATGAAACCAGAATCAAGATGAACAGACAACCAACCAGCTGGGAGAGAATATTTGCAAAACATACATCTGACAAGGGGTTGATCTCCATAATATATAAAGAACTCACACAACAGAACAACAAAAAAACAAACAACCTGATCAAAAAATGGGCAGAGGAAATGAAGAGACACTTCTCCAAGGAAGATATACAGATGGCCAATAGGCACATGAAAAGATGCTCAACGTCACTAATCATCAGGGAAATGCAAATCAAAACAACACTAAGATACCACCTCACGCCCGTTAGAATGGCTATAATCACCAAGACAAAAAACAATAAATGTTGGAGAGGATGTGGAGAAACAGGAACCCTCATACACAGCTGGTGGGAATGCAAATTGGTGCAGCCTCTATGGAAAACGGTATGGAGATTCCTCAAAGAATTAAAAATAGAGATGCCCTATGATCCAGCCATCCCACTACTGGGAATCTATCCAACGCACCTGAAATCAACAATCCAAAGAGGCTTATGCACCCCTATGTTCATTGCAGCATTATTCACCATAGTCAAGAAGTGGAAGCAACCTAAGTGTCCCTCAACTGACGATTGGATTAGGAAAATGTGGTATATATATACAATGGAATACTACTCAGCCATAAAAAAGACAAAATCGTCCCATTTGCAACAACATGGATGGGCTTGGAGCGTATTATGTTAAGTGAAATAAGCCAGAAAGAGAAAGACAAACACCGTATGATCTCACTCATATGTGGAATATAAACCAACACATGGACAGAGAAAACTGGACTGTGGTTACCAGGGGCAGTGGGGGGGGAGGTGGGCACAAGGGGTGAAGGGAGTCATATATATGGTGATGGACAAACAAAAATGTACAATCCAAAAATTTCACAATGTTAGAAACCATTAAAACATCAATAAAAAAAAAAACTAAAAGACATGTAGAAACTGTAGTAATCTTAAAACTCTATAAAAATGTTTACAGAAATACTTTCTTTAGTTAGCTTCCAGTTCTAAAGTTGTACCTTGATTAATCTGATTGTTTCCCATGTTTCCATTAGTAACACACTTGTAAACCACTTCTACAGATGGCTAATCTCATCTCTTAGATGACAATTCTTATTAAAATTTCAATGAGTAATTCTTTTTCCAAGTTCTTAGCTTCCAATGTACTCATTATAGCACTAATTATTTTACCTGACAATAGCTATTCATTAATCAATTCCCAGTGAGCATTACAAGACACTTAACGTCCAGTAGCAAGAAAGAAAAAATTAGAATCCCTGAGACAGAGGGTTACTGATATGCTTTCAAATCTAGGATGTATGGAAAATGAAAATATGAGACTCCCTGGTGATTCCCAGAGAAAATAATATTAACATAATCAATGTACTGTGTGGCTTATCAAATAAGTATCGTAGAAACATTAATGAGATCATTTGGAATCTGACAGAAGGAAGTCTTGTGGAAGTAGTTAGGTGGGGGTTGGCTATATGCACAGCCATTACACATAGAAAAAAAGACTAGAACATACACCAAAATGTTAATATTGATTATCTCTGGGAAGTAGGGTTAGTAGTTTTCTTTTCTTTTTTGTTTATTTATCTGTATTTTCTAAAATTTCTGAAATAAATATGATAACTACTATAATAGGAAAAATCCAAACAATAAAATTTATCAAGGACGTCACCAAAATGGCAACGTAGGAGATCCCAGCCTCCATCCTCCCACAAAGATCAATAATTAGACAGCTATCCATGAACGAAAACAGCTCTGGGAGCGCTCTGGAGTCCACCTAAGAAACTTTAGCAACACAGTGGAACAAAAAACCTGAGAATAACCATAAAAGAAGAGAAAGAAGACAGCTTCATTTTGCCTGCATCATCCCATCCCCCAAGCCACCATTGCTCAGCATCAAGAGGGAACTTCCCAGCTAGAAAGAGTTCCCCTCGCCAGGAAAGGAAGACTGGGGTGAGTGACCAGCTTCCCCAGCCTTTTGGGCACCATATGAAGGTTCCACTTCAGTTTCACTTCACCCAGACTAGCAAAGCTGAGCCATATACAGATGGCTAGGAACAAGGAAGAAGAACAGGGGCTACCAATGTAGTCATGCAGTGGAAGCAATTGCAGTTCACAGTGATCTGCTCTGTAGATAAACACAGCAGATTTCGCCACAGGGGAAGAAACTAATGGCCAACACAGCCACTGTAGACGCCCCACAGATTTCACCATCTTTTGCCCCACAGGTATTCACATTCACTGACACCAGCTACCCGAGTCCCTCCCCCATTGGAGCCTGGGAACCTCACTGGCAGCCAGTCCAGGCCTCTGTGGCTACATGAGTGCAAGATACCAGCCTAGACCCTCACAGATGACCCCCACTGCCATGTGCATGCTTGTGGCTAGCCCCTCCAGCTGTGCACTTGCATACTGCTGGCTTGACATCTGTCACTGGCTTCCACTGCAGTGTGCACACCCAGGGGGAGACTATGCAGCCATGGGAGAGCAGGCCAACAGCCAGGGCCCCTGCAGCTGCCAGTGAGCCCATAGTTGGCCCCAACCTTTGTTACATGCTTTGGCCCCCACCACTACAAGTGTGTCTGCATCCAGCCCTTGCTACTACAAAGGGACCTGTAGCTAACCGCTGTAGCTAAACGTGTGCAACCAGTGAATCTGGCCACCACTGCTACATGTCCTGGTCCCTAGCCATGGTAACAGGAAGTGCTGCTCAAGACCCCAACAGCCCTTGCAGCCACTGTGGACCCCCTGCAGTGATCATCAAGGACCACAGAGTTGTCAGTGCTGTGGAATCCAGTGGCCTGAGCTGAAAAGACATAACACCCGCCTGAACCTAGTGCTATCGCATGCCCCTGCACCTGGTGCCCTACACCACTAGACCCAGTGTCACAGCATGCTCAAGTGAGCCCCCACCCCCAGGTGAAAGGCTTCCCTTATCAAAGACAGTCCATAAAGTCTGGAAGAGGTGACTGCTTCTTCAAATGGGCAGGCACCTACACAAGGCTACAAGGATCATGAAGAATCAGGGCAGCATGATTTCACCAAAGGAATACAGTAAACCTCCAGTAACTGTCCTCAAAGAAATGGAGATCCAGGAAGTGCCCAACTAACAATTCAAAATAATTGTTCTAAAGATGTTCAGAGAGCTACAAGAGAACATGGATAAACAATTTAATGATATCAGAAAACAACACAAGAACAAAATGAGAAATGCAACAAAGAGATAAAAAACAAAAAAGAACCAAAGAGAAATTTTGGAGTTGAAGAATACAATGACTGAACTGAAAATTCAATGGCAGGCTTGAACAAGCAGAAGAAAGAATCAGTGAGGTAGAAGATAGAACAATTCAAATTATCCAATCAAAGGATCAAAAAGAAAAAAGTATGAAAAGAAATAAAGAAAGCCTACAGGACTTACAGGACAGCATCAAGAGAAATAATGTACGCATCATGGAGTCCCACTAGGAGAAGAGAGGGAGAAAAGGGTAGAAAGCTTATTTTAAGAAATAATGGTTGAGAACTCCCCAAACCTGGGGAGAGATTTGGACATCCAACTTCATGAAGTTAATTGGTCATACCAAAATTTCAATCCAAAATGATCTTCTCCAAGAAACGTAAGAATAAAACTGTCTAAAATCAAGAAAAGAGAGAATTTTAAAAGCAGCAAGAGAAAAAAATCTCTCATACAAGAGAATTAACTCCCCATAAGGCTATCAGAGGATTTCTCAGCAGAGGCCTTACAGGTCAGGAGAAAATGAGATGCTATTTTTACAGTGAAGAAAGAAAAAAACTTCCAACCAAGAATACTTTCCACAGCAAAATTATCCTTCAGAAATGAGAGCAAGATAAAGATTTTCCTTAATAAATAAAAATTGAGGGAATGCATCACCACTAAATGTGCCTTATAAGAAATGCTAAAGGAGTTCTTCAAGCTAAAACAAAAGGATGCTAATTAGTAACATGAAAACATATGAAAATATATAACATGCTGGTAAGAGTAAGCATATAGACAGATTCAGAATACCCTAATACTATAATATGGTGATGTGTTACCTACTAAATTCTAGTATAAAGGTTAAAGGACAAAAAGTATTAAAAAGAGCTATAGCTCCAACAATTTGTTAATGGATACACAACATAAAAAGATGTAAATAGTGACATAAACCTAAAAGGGAGGAAGTAAAAGGATAGAGGTTTTGTATGCAATCAAAGTGTTTGTATGTGAGACATTGCTCAGCGTAAAATAGGCTGATATATATATATATATATATATGACGTTTTATGTAAGCCCCATAGTAACCATGAAGCAAAAATCTATAGTAGATTCATAAAAGATAAAGAGAAGGAAATCAAAGACTACTACTATGGAAAATCATCAATTCACAAAGGAAGGCAGAAAGAGAAGAAGAAAAAAACAAGGGAAATACAAAACAGCCAGAAAACAATTAATAAGGTGGCATTAGTAAGTCCTTACCTATTACTAATTACTCTAAATATAAATGGATTGAATTCTCCAATCAAAAGATACAGTGATTGGATGGATTAAAAAAAACAAGTCTCAACTACAGCTACCTACAAGAGACTCACTTCAGCTTTAAGAACACACATAGGCTTATAGTGAAGGGATGGAAGAAGATATACCATGCAAATGGAAACCAAAAACAAGAAAGGGAAGCTATACTTATATCAGAAAATAGACTTTAAGCCAAAACCAGTAACAAGAGACAAAGATGGTCGTTACATAAAGATAAGGGGGTCAGTATATCAAGAAGATATAACAATCATAAATATATATGAACCCAACATCAAAGCACCTAAATATATTAAATACAAACAGATCTGAAAGGAGAAACAGACAACAATACAATAATAGCAGGTGAGTTCAATATCCCACTATCAACAATGGATAGATCATCCAGACAGAAAATCAACAAGGAAATGCTGGGCTTGAAGCATACTTTAGACCAGATACACCTAAGAGACATACAGAACATTCCATCCAAAATTAGCAGAATACACATTCTTCTCAAGTGCATGTGGAACATTCTTCAGGATAGATCATATGACAGGTCACAAAACAAGTCTTAGCAAATTCAAGATTGAAATCATACCAAGTACCTTCTCCAACCACAATGGTATGAAACAAGAAATCAATAACAGGAGGAAAGCGGGAAAATTTACAAATATGTGGAAATTAAACAACACACTGCTGAACAACCAATGGGTCAGAGAAGAAATAAAAGTGATCAAGAAATATCTTGAAACAGGGCCAGCCCTGTGGCTTAGTGGTTGAGTGCACGCGCTCCGCTGCTGGCGGCCTGGGTTCAGATCCTGGGCGAGCACCGATGCACCGCTTCTCTGGCCATGCTGAGGCCGCGTCCCACATACAGCAACTAGAAGGATGTGCAGCTATGACATACAACTATCTACTGGGGCTTTGGGGGAAAAATAAAAATTAAAAAAAAAAAAGAAATATCTTGAAACAAATGAAAATGAAAACATAACATATCAAAACTTATGGGATGCTGCAAAAGAACTTCTAAGAGAGAAGTTTATAGTGATAAATACCTACATTAAGAAAAAAGAGGGGCCGGCCCCGTGGCTTAGTGGTTGAGTGCACCAGCTCTGCTGCTGGCGGCCCGGGTTCAGATCCCGGGCGTGCACCGACGCACCACTTCTCCGGCCATGCTGAGGCCGCATCCCACATGCAGCAACTAGAAGGATGTGCAGCTATGACATACAACTATCTACTCGGCCTTTGGGGGAAAAATCAATCAATAAATAAAAATTATAAAAAAAAAAAAAAAAAAAAAAAAAAGAAAAGAAAGATCTCAAATAAACCACCTAACTTCACACCTCAGGGACCTAGAAAAAGAAGAACAAACTAAGCTGAAATTTAGTGGAAGGAAGGAAATAACAAACATCAGAGCAGAAATAAATAGAGACCAGAAAACAATAGAAAAAAATAATAAAATTAAGAGTTGGGGTTTTTACAATAAAATTTAAAAACCTTTAGCTATGCTAACTCAGAAAAAAGGAGAGAGGACTCAAATAAATAAAATCAGAAATGAAAGGAAACCACAGTATGATACCACAGAAATACAAAGGATCATGGCAGACGACTATGAACAATTATATGCCAACAAACTAGACAACCTAGAAGAAATGGATAAATTCCTAGAAACACACAACTTACAAGACTGAATCATGAAGAAATAGAAAATATGAAAAAACCAATAACAAGGAGATTGAATGAGTAATAAAAACCTCCCAAAAAAGAGAAGCACAAATAGTTTCACTGGTGAATTATACCACACATTTACAGAAGAATTAATGGCAATCCTCCTGAAACTCTTCCAAAAAATTGGAGGAGAGAACACTCCTAAACTCATTTTATGAGGCCAAGAGTACCCTAATACCAAGGTCAGATAAAGACACTATCAAGAAAAGAAAACTATAAGCCAATATCCCTGATGAATACAGATGCAAAAATTCTCAAAAAAATATTATCAAATCAAATTCAACAGTACATTAAAAGGATCATACACCATGATCAAGTGGGATTTATCCCTGGGATGCAAGGATGGTTCAACATACGTAAATCAATGTGATACACCACACTGATAGAATGAAAGATAAAAATCATATGATCGTCTCAATAGTTGCAGAAAAAGCATTTGACAAAATACAACAGACTTTCATGATAAAAACGCTCAACAAATTGGGTATAGAAGGAACATACCTCAATATAATAAAAGCCACATATGACAAGCCCACAGCTAACAACATACTCAATGGTGAAAGGTTGAAAGCTTTCCCTCTAAGATCAGGAACAAGAAAATGGTGTCCACTCTCACTACTCTTATTCAACATAATACTGGAATTCCTAGCCAGAGCACTCAAGCAAGAAAAAGAAATAAAATGCATCCAAATCAAGAAGGAAGAAGTAAAATTGTCTCTGTTTGCAGATGATGTGATCTTATATATAGAAAATCCTAAAGATTCCATAAAAAAACTGATAGAGCTAATAAATTCAGTAAAGTTGCAGGATACAAAAATCAACATACATAAATCAGTTGTGTTTCTATACTCTAACAATGAAACATCTGAAAAGAAATAAATAAAACAATCCCATTCACAATAGCATCAAAAACAATAAAAGATTTAAAAAGAAATTTAACCAAGGAGGTGAAAGATTTCTACACTATAAACTACAAGACTTTGATGAAAGAAATTGAAGAAGACACAAATGGAAAGATATCCCATATTCAAGGATCAGAAGAATTAATATTGTTAAAAGTCCATACTACCCAAAGCCATCTTATAGAATCAATGCAATTCCTATCAAAATTCCAAAGGTATTTTTTCACAGAAATAGAAAAAAAATCCTAAAAGGAGTATGGAACCACAAGAGGCCCTAAATAGCCAAAGTAATCCTGAGAAAGAAGAACTAAGCTGGAGGCATCACACCTTCTGATTTCAAACTATACTACAAAGCTATAGTCATCAAAACAGTATAGTTTTGAAATAAAAATAGACATAATAGACCAATGGAACAGAATTGAGAGTCCAGAAATAAACCCTCGCATATAGTCAACTAATATTTGACAAAGGAGCCAAAAATACTCAATGGGGAAAGAACAATCTCTTCAATAAATGCTGGGAAAACTGGATATCCAGATGCAAAAGAATGAAACTGAACTCCTGTCTTAGACCAGTCAAAAAAATTAACTTGAAATTGATTAAAGACTTAAACATAAGACCTGAAACCACAGAACTCCTAGAAGAAAACATAGGGAAAAAGCTCCTTGACATTTGTCTTGGCAATGATTTTTTGGATATGACATCAAAAGCACAAACGACAAAAGCAAAAATGAGTAAGTGGGATTATATCAACCTAAATAGCTTCTGCATAGCCAAAGAAACAATCAACAAAATGAAAAGGCAACCTACTGAATGGGGGAAAATATTTGCAAATCATATATCTGATGAGGGGTTAATATCTAAAGAACTTATACAACTCAATAGTAAAATACCAAACAATCTGATTTTAAAAATAGGCAGAGGAAATGAAAACATACAAACGGCAAACACGTACATGAAAAGGTGCTCAACATCACTAATCATCAGGGAAATGCAAATTAAAACAATGAGATATCACCTCACACCTGTTAGAATGGCTATCATAAAAAAGACAGGAGATAACAACTGTTGATGAGGATCTGGAGAAAATTGGTGCAGCCGCTATGGAAGACAGTGTGGAGGTTCCTCAAAAAACTAAAAATAGAACTTCTATATGATCCAGCAATCCTACTTCTGGGTATATAGCCAAAGGAAATGAAAACAGGATATCAAAGAGAGAGCTGCACTCCCATGTTCATTGCAGTATTTACAATAGCCAAGATATGGAAACAACCTAAGTGTCCATCAATGGATGAATGGATAAAGAAGATGTGGGATATGTATACAATGGAATGTTATTTAGTCATGAAAAAGAAGGAAATCCTGCCACTTGCAATAACATGGATGAAACTTGAGGGCATTATGCTAAGTGAAATAAGCCAGACAGAGAAAGACAAATACTGTAGGATATCACTTATGTGTGGAATCTAAAAAAGCTGAACTCACAGAAACAGAGAGCAGAGTGGTGGTTTCCAGGGGCTGAGGAGTGGGGGAAGTGGAGAGATGTTGGTCAAAGGGTACAAACTTCCAGTTACAAGATGAATAAGTTCTGGGGATGTAATGTACAGCATCGTGATTATAGTTAACGATACCGTATTATATACTTGAAATTTACTAAGTGAGTAGATCTTAAATACTCTCACCACAAAAAAAGAAATGGTAATTATGTGACATGATGGAAATGATAGCTATTGCTATGGTGGCAATCATTTTGCAACATACAAGTGTATCAAATCAATATGCTGTACATGTTAAACTCACACAATGTTATACAGCAATAATATCTCAATAAAGCTGGAGGGAAAAAAAGCTATCAAAGAGATGGTTCATTTTAATAGTAACTGAGCTGAATTGCATTTTCTAGTAGCTTTTTCAGCCATGGAGTGAACAAAATCTTCTAGGACAAAGTAACAGGGTAGATGGGACCCAGAGAGACTGATTGTACTCTATGATAAGTATTCTCTAGAATATAAAATGAAGTAATGAACAGGAGTCCAAGCTTTTGTTCTCTTGTGTCTCTCTCCATCTCGTCTCTTCTCTGGTTTTGTTCCACACTCTGAGCATCCTAAGTTAACTTATATATATTCTTCATCAGAAGAATCTATAAGGAAGATTGTCTCTCTAGACTCTGGCTCTGTCAATTATCCCTTTTCTGCTGTATTTTCAACATTTTCTTGTCTACCTACAGGGAAACTTAACTTTCTCCACTCTAAAACAAACTGAAAACACTTATATCCACCCTATCTCATTACAAACTCCCATACTTTCTCCCTCCTTCTCTTCAAAGCCAGATTTCTGGAAGAATTAATCTATATCCAGTCTGTACTTTCTCCTTTTCCATTCATTCAGTTCACTGCAGTCTGGTTTCTGCTATGATTCTAGGAAATTATAAAGGAAAGTTTCCTCGTTGCTGGATTCACTGTCCTGTATTCACATAGCCTAAGGCTATTAATTGCTCTTACTTCTCAAAAGTTCCTCTTCTTGGCCTCTGGGACACTACTGTCTCCTCATCCTCCTATCTTTCTTACCTTTCCCTGTCAGAATCTCCTCTTCTTTCCAACCCTTACTCTTTGGGGTTCCCCAGGATTATGTTCTAGTCTCTCTTCTCACACCACAAAGGAAAAAGTTAATCTACTTACACAGCTTCAACTATCATCTATACAGTGATAGATCCCCAAATTTTTAATACTAGCCCCAAACTCCTGCTTAAGCTTGAGACCTCTATTTCCAAATTACTTTTAAGCATCTCTACCTATACGCTACAAGGGCACCTTAAGCTCTACTGATCTAAAATCAGACTTATCTTCTCTACTGCCCAAATCCCCTATAATCTATTGGATTCCTAAATTATAATCTCATTCTCAATCACAAGCCAGCTTCCCAAACTAGAAGCTTTTGCTTTTCCCTAACTACCTCTTCTCCCTAACCCTGCACAATTAATCAATCAGCATACAATTCTATTGATTCTACCTTATAAATATCATTCTGTCAAACCCAGTCTTTCTCCTGCACTGCCACAATCTAGGTGCAGACTCATAATATCAGCTTGGACTACTTACTACAACACCTGCCAACTTGTCCTGCCACCATTCTCTCCCCACTCCAGATCAGTTCAGCTTCAAAACTGCTTTCAAAATGATCTTTACAAAACAAAAGCAAACCACTCTTTTGACTCCCCAGTGTCTACAGGATAAAACCCAAACTCCTTGGTCTAGCATAGTATGATCCAGTCTAGCATACAAGCCTCACTTTCTACTCCATCCCCAACTCCTGCATACTAAGCCTCTCACCATTCCACAAACACACCAGGCCATGTTATGTCTCCATGTCTTAACACATTGTATTCCCTCCTCTTAGAATGTCCTCCTCTTTCTTCCTCACCTGACAATGCCCTGGATGTCTGAGAAGAGAGAATCTGCTTTATTCTCTACGGCATCCTCCATGTGCCTGACATGTAGATGGTTCACAACAAATACCTATAGCATGATTGAATAACAGAGAGATTTCATGCCTCAACCCCATACTTCACCCTCAGCCATACAGAATTTCAATGCCTGCACACATGCTCTTACCTCCAAATCTTTGCACACGCTGTACCCTTCTAACTCTCAGGGAAAAAAAATGCATATGTGACTTCTCAGGAACCAGAAACTAGCTATCATTCACTGAGCAGTTTTGCTAAGTAATTTATGTTCATTAGCTTATTTTAAGCCTCAATCAATACTGTGAGGTAAATATTATCATCATTTTACAGATTAAAAAAACCCTGAGATGCAGAAGTGTTAAATAACTTTTCCATCTTGTAAATGGGATTTAAATGCAGGTCTTCAAAGCCTGAACCTTTAACCACTGGGCTCTAGACAATGTGTATTATACACAAGTGATTGCTCCGTCCTCTATGTTCCCATACCACTCTGTTCACCTCTCTGTAATGGCAGTTACCACACAAGAATGTGATATTTCTGTTAACACAAAATCGTCTCCATTAGACTATAAGCTCCATTGTGATAGCAACAAAGTCTCACTAATCTTTGTATCCCCAGTGTGTTTAGCACATTATAAGTGTTCAATAAATGTTCACTGTATAAATGAATTCCAAAACCTCTCTCTGGCAGTAGCCTTTTGGTTGCTACCTTGCTTTTCTTCTTCTTGCTGTATCCTTTCATTATTCATTCAACTATAGGCACTGAAGACTGACAACTTGGTAGTGTTTAATAAAGATTGCCTTTCATATACTAAGTGAATTTGTAAGAAGTGGTCAACAGAGGAATAGATCAGGAGTGCTTCTTTATGTTGGGGGGACTTTATTCTGTAGCATTATTGATCACATTAATATTGTATTTTTAAACCATTTTCTTGTATTAGATACAAATAAACACAGTAGTAATGATGTGTATTATTTTAGGAATCAAGGTTCTCAGTAGAAAAGAAAAGAAAGTACAATCACAGAATCAAGAATTTAGGAACACCATTGAGCATTACTGTTGTGCTTATTAATCATGTTGATATTAACTATTTTATTGGTATCGTGAAGAATACAGAAAACTGTTAAAGATAGCAGTTAGGAGACATTCTCTAACTCAAGGGGAATATTAGTAGAATGAACCTGTAAGTTCTGACCTTGAGTCAGATGAAGCCATGTGAAATATCCAAAATCCAATTGGATCTAAGTTTAAGGACCCTTGGGAGTTATATAGTCCTATGAATACAAAAGAATGCACAATTCCATCAGGTCTTATGTCTTAAAATTAAATGCAAAAGACATTACTATGAAACATCAAGTTTAAGAGTCTCTAGAGATATTTACTTCTTAATGTAAATATATGTAAATATCTTAACATATGCAAATTTACATATCTTAAGATTTCAAAATTCAATCAATTGATCAACTTAGGTAGAAGCTGCAGACTTTTAGTGAGAAAAAATATGTAATATAAAAATTGAAGGGCCGCCTGGTGGCATAGCGGTTAAGTTCTTGCACTCTGCTTCAGCGGTCCAGGGTTCACAGGTTCGGATCCTGGGCACCGACTGACGCACCGCTTGTCAAGCCATGCTGTGGCGGCGTCCCATATAAAGTAGAGGAAGATGGGCATGGATGTTAGCCCAGGGCGAATCTTCCTCAGTTAAAAGAGGAGGATTGGCAACGGATGTTAGCTCAGGGCTGATCTTCCTCACAAACAAAACAAAACAAAACAAAACAAACAAAAAAATTGAACCCAGGTATTTATCCACAGAATACAAAAACACTAATTTGAAAAGATATATGCACCCCTATTATTTATCCATTCATCCATCTGTGGGCACTTAGGTTGTTCCCATGTCTTGGCTATTGTAAATAATGCTGCCATTTGTGACAATAAGGACGGACCTTGAGGGTATTATGCTGAGCGAAATAAGCCTGACTGAGAAAGATAAATACTGTATGATTTCACACATATGCAGAAGACAAAAACAACAACAACAAATAAACAAACATATAGATATAGAGAACAGATTTGTGGTGACCAGAGAGGAAGGGGGGTGGGGAAGGGCAAAAGAGGTAAAAGGGGACATATGTATGGTGATGGATGGAAACTAGACTTTTGGTGGTGAACATGATGTAGTGTACACAGAAGTTGAAATATAATGATGTACACCTGAAATTTTAAAAAAATTGAACCCAGGGAAGTGGGTTAGATAATCACTTCCCTATTGATGTATTTAGGTATATATACATGTATTAATTTTTTCTTTTTTTTGTCTGGAATATTTTAAAGCAAATCCCAGATATCATATCATTTCACCTAGTTATTCCCCCCTTGAAGTTATAAAATCACTAACATAATCATATACAGTTGGCCCTCTGTATCCACAGGTTCCACATCCGAGGATTCAACCAACTGCGGATTGAAAGGCCTACGATGGCTGTGTCTGTACTGAACATGTACAGACTTTTTCTTGTTATTACTCCCTAAACAATACAGTATAACAACTATTTACATAACATTTACATTATATTAGGTATTAGAAGTAATCTAGAGACGATTTAAAGTATACGGGAGGATATGCATAGGTTATATGCAAATACTATGCCATTTTTTATAAGGGACTTGAGTATCCACAGATTTTGGTATCCGCAGGGGTCCTGGAACCAATCTCCTACAGATACTCAGGGATGACCATATAGAGTTTAGTGTTGCCCATTGGGGTCTCAAACAAGATTTCTCAGCCTCCCAGCCCAATTGTCTGCCAGTAAATAGCTTCAGTTAACTGGTATGGTAACTGCCTTCTTAGGTGGGTAAACATCTTTTAAGTTGGGAAGCTTTAGAATAAAGCATAGAAATATTTGAGACTCATTATATGAATATCATTTTTTGTGTTAAAAATGTGGCTTTGCATATTTGATGTTATATGTATTTGTCACCAGAGGGTGGATTTGTTTTGGTAGAATGACCTCTTTGTAACCAATTTGAAATGTATTTTAAGGTGAAATCTTACTAAATTATTTTTTTCATCCAGCTTTATTGAAGCATGATTGACAAATAAAATTGTATATATTTACAGTATATGTGATGATTTGATATATGTATACTTTGTGAAACGATTACCACAGTTTAATTAACACATCTATCATTTCATATAGTTACCTTTTGTGTGTCTGTGTGTGTGGTGAGAATGTGTAAGATCTACTTTCTTAGCAAATTTCAAGTATACAATACAGTATTATTAACTATAGTCACCATGCTACACATTAGATCCCTAGAACTTATGCATCATATAACTGAAGGCTTGTACCCTTTGACTAACATCTCCCCATCTCCCCCACCTCCCAGCCCCTGGTAACCACCATTCTACTCTCTGTTTCTATGAGTTTTACTTTTTTTTTAGATTCCACATATAAGTGAGATCATACAGTATTTGTCTTTCTCTGTCTGGCTTATACTTACCATAATGCTGCAAATGGCAGGATTTCCTTCTTTCTTATGGCTGAATAATATTTCATTGTATATATATATACCACATCTCCTTTATCTATTCATCCATTGATGGACACTTAGATCATTTCCATATCTTGGCTACTGTGAATGGTGCTGCAGTGAACACTGGAGTACAGATATCTCTTTGACATCCTGATTTCATTTCCTTTATATATATACCTAGGAGTGGGATAGCTGGATCATATAGTAGTCCTATTTTTAATTTTTTTGAGAAACCTCCATACTGTTTTACGTAACGGCTTACATTCCCACCAATAGTGCACAAGTGTTCCCTTTTCTTCACATCCTAACCCATACTTGTTACCTCTTGTCTTTTTGATAAAAGTCAGGAGTACTTCTTGAATTAACTTTCTCTTTCAGCAGCCTAATCTACTGACACCTTCTCTTCAACCTATTAATGTTCTCAAGGCTTTGCCCATCTTAAAAAAAAAATAGTGCTCCTTCAATCATGCTTTTTTGTCTAGCTATAGTCTGCTTTCTCTATTGCCCTTTCCCTTTGCCAAACATCTTCAAACAATTGTCTACATTTCCACACCTTCCATTCACTTTTTTTTTAAATTGGGAAATACATTAAGCAAACAAAAAAGGGTGGAGAACAATATAATAAACACCCACATACCCACAACTCAGTTTTGTTAAATATTAACATTTTGCCAAATTTCCTTCCTTTTTTTTTTTGTTTTATTTTGTTTTTATTTTTTTGCCCTGAGGTCCTCGATGGGCTTTTTTTTTAATTGATGTTTTAATAGTTTATAACATTGTGAAATTTTGGGCTGTACATTTTTGTTTGACCATCACCATATATATGTCTCCCTTCACCCCTTTTGCCCACCCTCTACCCCATTGCCCCTGGTAACCACAATACAGTTTTCTCTGTCCATGTGTTGGTTTATATTCCACACACGAGTGAGATCATACAGTGTTTGTCTTTCTCTTTCTGGCTTATTTCACTTAACATAATACCCTCCAGGCCCATCCATGTTGTTGCAAATGGGATGATTTTGTCTTTTTTGATGGCTGAGTAGTATTCCATTGTACATATATACCACATCTTCTTGATCCAATCGTCAGTTGAGGGACACTTAGGTTGCTTCCACTTCTTGGCTATAGTGAATAATGCTGCAATGAACATAGGGGTGCATAAGCCTCTTTGGATTGTTGATTTCAGGTGCGTTGGATAGATTCCCAGTAATGGGATAGCAGGATCATAGGGTATTTCTATTTTTAATTCTTTGAGGAATCTCCATACTGTTTTCCATAGAGGCTGCACCAGTTTGCATTCCCACCAGCTGTGTATGAGGGTTCCTGTTTCTCCACATCCTCTCCAACATTTGTTGTTTTTTGTCTTGGTGATTATAGCCATTCTAACGGGTGTGAGGTGATATCTTAGTGTTGTTTTGATTTGCATTTCCCTGATGATTAGTGATGTTGAACATCTTTTCATGTGCCTATTGGCCATCTGTACACCTTCTTTGGAGAAGTGTCTGTTCATCTCCTCTGCCCATTTTTTGATCGGGTTGTTTGTTTTTTTGTTGTTCAGTTGTGTGAGTTCTTTATATATTATGGAGATCAACCCCTTGTCAGATGTATATTTTGCAAATATTTTCTCCCAGCTGGTGGGTTGTCTGTTCCTCTTGATTCTGGTTTCGTTTGTCTTGTAGAAGCTCTTTAATCTGATAAAGTTCCACTTGCTTATTTTTTCTTTAGTTTCCCTAGTCTGAGTAGGCATGGCATCTGAAAAGATTCCTTTATGACCAATGTCAAATAGTGTGTTGCCTATATTTTCTTCTATGAGTTTTATAGTTTCAGGTCTCACCTTCAGGTCTTTGATCCATTTTGAGTTAATATTTGTGAATGGCGATAGCACACGGTCCACTTTCATTCTTTTGCATGTGGCTGTCCAGTTTTCCCAACACCATTTATTGAAGAGACTTTCCTTTCTCCATTGTATGTTCTTAGCTCCTTTGTCAAAAATTAGCTGTCCGTATACGTGTGGTTTTATTTCTGGGCTTTCAATTCTGTTCCATTGATCTGTGTGTCTGTTTTTGTACCAGTACCATGCTGTTTTAATTACTACTGCTTTGTAGTATATTTTGAAGTCAGGGATTGTGATGCCTCCTGCTTTGTTCTTTTTTCTTAGGATTGCTTTAGCTATTCAGGGTTCATTCCTATTTTTTAAAGAAGTAAAACATCACTGCTACAATTGAAGTATCACGTGTACCTATCACTTCCCCAATCCTCTTCCTACCTCCCCATAGGCAACCACTATTCAGACTTTGGTATCTTATTTCCACGGATGTTTTGATATTCATACTATATATGCACGTATCCCTAAAAAATATGCAGACATGGGAGATGTGGGATCAATAGCCCCCAATGTATCATGTCTTCCTGAATCCACACCCTTGGGTAACCTCCTCCCACACTGACTCTGGATTTGGCCATGTGATTTGCTTTGGCCAATGGGATATCTACAAATGTGATGCAAGCAGAAGCTTGAAAAACACTTGCAGGGGGCCGGCCCCGTGGCTTAGCGGTTAAGTGCGCGCACTCCGCTACTGCTGGCCCGGGTTCGGATCCCGGGCGCCCACCGACGCACCGCTTATCCGGCCATGCTGAGGCCACGTCTCACATACAGCAACTAGAAGGATGTGCAACTATGACATACAACAATCTACTGGGGCTTTGGGGGGTGGGGAAAGGAGGAGGATTGGCAATAGATGTTAGCTCAGAGCCGGTCTTCCTCAGCAAAAAGAGGAGGATTAGCACAGATGTTAGCTCAGGGCTGATCTTCCTCACAAAAAAAAAAAAAAAAAAGAAAAACACTTGCAGCAGGGCACCACGCGGTCAGCTGGTTGCCCTTTCAGGGAAGAGGACACAGGGGCTACCTTCCCTCTGCTACTTCTGCCACTGCCATGATTCTGGCGTCACTGCTGGTGATGGTGGTGGGCTGCTGGACTGCTGTCTACCTGACCGACTTGGTTCTGAAGGTGAGGGCCTCAGACCTAAAGCCCAGTCCCATGGTGCCCCAGGCTGGGGTGCAAAGTCAGAGCCTTTTCTCTTCACCTGCCTGGCGCCTCCTGGGCTGGCAGCCACACGGCAAATGCCCACAGGCACCCTTCCGTGTGGCGCCTGGTTCCACGGTGTGGATAAAGCATGGTGGGCCATGAGAGGGGTGTGGTGGCCTGAGCAGCTGCCACAGTCACAGTGCGGGGTGGTGTAGGCCCCGCAGCCTTCAGGTCCTGCCTGAGAGGCACCAGTAGTGAGCTTGGGAGGGCCAGGGGCCTGCCAGACCCTGTGGCAGTGCACGAGAGAGGAAAATAAAATGTCTGCCTAGGAAAGGCATTGTTTTCCCTCGTTGTCTTTAAGGCCACGACCCTTTAGAGACTCTAGCATCAGAATGAATCTAAATCAAGTTGTAATTTAGGTCAGTGGTCTCAAACTTTAAAGTGCATATGATCATCTGGGGTTCAGGTTAAAATGCACATTCTGATTCAGCAGGTCTGTGGTGGAATCTGAGATTCTGCATTTCTAACCAGTTCCCAAGTGCTACCAATGCTGCTGGTCTACAGACTATACTTCCAAGTAACAAGGATTTAGATAACTAGTTTCTGACTACTCGAATTCTAAATTGCACTCAGCACATCCTTCCTCACACTAACCACCCAAACACACACACCCTGGGTGCACAGTTCATTCTTCAGTTATTTGGGAAGAGTAGCAAAAATTATGAACAACTATCTGACCACATGCTTCAAGCAACCTTTTGGAATTGAATATTGGGGGGTGGGGGTAACTGTATGTATGGAATAAAATCATATAAATTCTCAAATGTTTAATAAAAATTCCAATTATGAATATAAAGCCTTCGTGTTATAAATACCATTTTATTTATTTAGTTATTTATTTATTTTTTTGTAAGGGAGATCAGCCCTGAGCTAACATCCGTGCTAATCCTCCTCTTTTTGCTGAGGAAGACTGGCTCTGAGCTAACATCTATAAATACCATTTTAAATAGAATACTATCGTTTAGTATCATGTGTTTTAGGTTTAACAGTAAAATGAAAAGATACTTGGGCTATTAGTTAAAGGTAAGATATAATCAAACATGCCTGTAAGTACCTATACTAATCCTACCTTTTGAGTTTGTCTCTCCCACTTCACTCCCATTGCAGTGTCGTCATCTCTCTCCTGGATTACCATAATAGCCTCTTGTCCTGAGGTGAATAGTGTCCCCCAATAGTCATGTCCACTTGGAACCTCAGAATGTGACCTTATTAGGAAATAGGGTCTTTGCAGATGTAAGTAGTTAAGATGAAGACTTACTGGATTAGGGTGGGCCCTAAATCCAAGTGTCCTTATAAGGCCATGTAAAGACACAGAGAGAACAAAGCAATATAAAGACATGGGTCTCTACAGAAAAGAGGCAGGCAAGAAGGCCACATGAAGAAGGAGGCAGAGATTGGAGTGATGGGGCTACAAGCCAGGGAATGCCAAGGACTGCTCGGAGTACCAGAAGCTAGGAAGAGACAAGGAAGAATTCTTCCCTAGAACTTTCAGAAGCAACATGGCCCTGCCAACACCTTGATTTTGGACTTCTAGCCTCCAGAACTGTAAGAGAATACATTTCTGATGTTTTAAGCCACCCAATTTGTGGTAATTTGTTATGGCAGCCCTAGGAAACTAACACACCTCCTAACTGATCTCCCTGCCGTGGATTGCTTCCTTCCAATCAATTTTCTACACTGCCACCAGGATGGCTCTTTCTAAACTACACATGTAATCACATCACTCATCTGCTTAAAATGCTGCCATAATTTCCCATTGGCCCATGCTGATCTCTGTAGCCTCATCTCTTGCTACTCCATTACATAATCCCTACACATTAACAACATACTACTTGAAGCTCTCCCTGAATGCTATGCTTGTGCACACTTCTGTGCTTGTCTACATACTGTTCCCTCTGCCTGGAATATACCCCCTGCGCCATCAAATTTTTCTTCTCTATATCACCACAACCTAGTATGCAAGGAGTGGCAGTAGTGAATATAGAATGGTTTTTCAAGAAATCTGGCTGTGAAGGCCAAGGATCTTTTGTTGGTTGCAAATTTTGAAATCAGAGAATCTGGAGTCTACTTTCTAACATACACTGCTAGAAAGGGATCCCCTATTCATCCAAAGCCATTCTCCCAACATTCTGTGATTGGTCCTTTTCTGTTTTCCCTCTGCTATTTTTCCCCTTGGCGATGGCATCCAATCTTATGGCTTCAAGTACCACCTATTATAATTGAGACTAGCAAATCTCTATCTCTACTTTTAATCTCTCTCTCAAGTTCAAATAACTGGTAGTTGTCCCACAGCACACTGGTGCTCTGTTCATTTTTCTTCTAGTCATTTCTTTCTCTGTATGTTTAATTTTGTTTTTTTTTTTTTTTAAAGATTTTATTTATTTATTTTTCCCCCAAAGCCCCAGTACATAGTTGTCTGTCATAGCTGCACATCCTTCTAGTTGCTGTATGTGGGACGCGGCCTCAGCATGGCTGGAGGAGTGGTGCCTCGGTGCGCACCCGGGATCCGAACCCGGGCCGCCGGCAGCGGAGCGCACGCACTTAACCGCTAAGCCACGGGGCCGGCCCTGTATGTTTAATTTTGGACAATTTCTATTGCTGTGTCTTCAAATTCACTAATCTTTTCTTCAGAAGTGTCTAATTTGTTAATCCAGTCAAGTATATTTTTTCTCAGACATTGTATTTATCATCTCTAGAAGTTTAATTTCAGTCTTTTTATATCCTCTATGATTACATGATTACATGCTCATGTTTTCCTCTACCTTACTGAACAAATAGAGTATATTCATAATAACTCTTTTAATGTCCTTGTCTACTAATTCTATCGTCTGTGCTATTTCTGGGTCTGTATCTGTTGATTGATTTTACTCATATTTTCCTGCTTTGTATACCTGATCATTTGTTATTAGATGCAAGGCATTGTGGATTTTATGTTGTTGGATGCTGGATTTTTTTCTTTATTGTTCCATTAAACACTTTTGAGATTTGTTCTGGGATACAGTTAAGTTACTCAGAAACAGTTTAATCCTTTCAAGGCTTTCTGTTAAATTTTATTAGGCAGGACCAGAGCAACCTTTAGTCTAAAGCTAATTTATCCCCACTACTGAGGCAATACTCTTCTCTTTCTTTCTCTTTCTCTCTGTGTCTCTCTCTGTGTAGGTATCTCCTCTTTGGTACTGTGCCCTGTGAATTTTAGCCACTTCAACCACCCTGAATTCTCAACTCTGTCTCCTAAAGTCAGAGAGACTGCTAGGATCTAGCTAGGCTTCCTCTCTCTGAACTATTGTTTCATGTATTTTGTCCAGTTTTGTAATTGTTTAAGGCCTCAGGGTAAATCCAGTCCTTGTTACTCCATCATAACCAGAAGCATAAGTCCTTAGCCTTTTGAAAAGATCAGTGCATCTACTCTGAAAAAACAGATTGTAGAGGGCAAAAGTGGTACCAGGGAGACTAGGCTATTGCAATAAAATCCAGGTAGAATTGATCAAATTGGACTAGGGTGGTAGCAGTGGAGGTGGAGAGAAATAGATTCTGGGTACATTTTTGTTTGTTGTTTGAGAGTAGCAAGCAGATCTGTTACTTACCAATAAACCTTTAGCACAGTACGTGGCCCTTAGTAGATGTTTAATAAGCAAAAGGCAATATGTCACCCTCAGTGACTAGCTCAAAGATAAATATGATGTGGTCACTGTCCACAAGAAACTAACAATCTAATGCTGAAAAAGAAATCTGATTGGGGCCAGCCCGGTGGCATAGCGGTTAAGTGCACACGCTTGGCTTCGGCGGCCCAGGGTTCAGAGGTTGGGATCCTGGTGGCGCATCGATGCATCGCTTGCCAAGCTATGTGGTGGCGGCGTCCCATATAAAGTAGAGGAAGATGGGCACGGATGTTAGCCCAGGGCCAATCTTCCTCAGCAAAAAGAGGAAGATTGGCATCGGATGTTAGCCCAGGGCTAATCTTCCTCACCAAAAAAAAAAAAAAAAAAAAAGATCTGATTATGTTACCCTATTGGCTCAAAAGCCTTTTGATGGCTTTCCGTTACTTACAAAATAAAGTCAAAACTCCTTAGTACATTATGCAAGGTCCTTCTTGATGAACTTCTATTCTTTCCTTCTAGCCCATCTGCAACTAAACCACTACTCTGCCAAACTTGCACACTCTAATCTCACCAGACTACAAGTAAATAGGTGTTGAGTGAACAAATAAATGACATTATACAAAAAATATATGTACAGTTCTAATATTTTCTAGTTCCTGATTTTATCTTAGGAAGATAATAAATTCAGGGAATCAGCATCTTACACCAAGCCACAGCTATTTCGAATTTCTAATAATTTAGAATAGATTATTTACCCTAACACTTGGCTCCCCTTCTCAAACATCCTATTCTTGTTAGTGGTACCACAATTCTTCCAGTCTTTTAAGTAAAAGTCTTGGCCTTATCTTTGGATACAGGGTTCAAAAACAGAGCTCTTATTTATTCTATTATAATGTGTCTCATTTACACATCCTTCTTCAATGCTATTGGGACCACTACTGTCCAGGATCTCATTGCTTCACACCTGGATTACCAGGACAGATTCCTAGCTGGTCTCCCTTGTACTGTTTCCCAGTATATCTTATACATAGCTGTTAGAAAAATCTTCCTAAAGCACAGCTTTCATCATGCCACTCTCTTGCTCAAGGAACCTCAACAGCTCTCTAGCTGCATCAAGTCAAAACTCTTCAGCTTGGTTTTAAAAGTCTTCTATTATCTGCTCTCCTTCTACCAACACAGTACTATCTGATTTCCTGTTACTCTCACACTTGTAACTGCCACTACAGTTACACCAATTTCCTCCTCACTCTTCTTGGATCACACCAGGCACATTCCCATCTCCATACCTTTCTTTATAGTTTCCTCTTCTTAGAATGCCCTCCCATCAGCTCTCTGTCTAAATCCTCCTCTTGTTTAATAACCAACCCTAGTCCCACCTCTCCAGTGATGCTGTTTTCAATTACTGTAACCTTGAGTGCACAATGTCTCACGCTATAGATACCTCCCAAAGCACCTGGCATAGCACTGGGCATAAAGAACCCAAATAAGTACTTTCCCAAACTGATGAGTATATAAATTAACAA
Organism: Ceratotherium simum simum; assembly: GCF_057802395.1. NCBI lineage: Eukaryota > Metazoa > Chordata > Mammalia > Perissodactyla > Rhinocerotidae > Ceratotherium > Ceratotherium simum. The sequence goes on along the minus strand of NC_141940.1, from coordinate 73,513,524 downwards.
GAACAAAATTCCTAATATTTAATGAACATAATCTCAGTCTCCTTCACTGGTTCCTCATTCTCTGCCCACTTCTTTTTTTATTTTTTATTTATTTTATTTTTTTTGTGTGTGTGAGGAAGATCAGCCCTGAGCTAACATCCATGCTAATCCAGCTCTTTTTGCTGAGGAAGACCGGCTCAGAGCTAACATCCACTACCAATCCTCCTCCTTTTTTTCCCCAAAGCCCCAGTAGATAGTTGTATGCCATATTTGCACATCCTTCTAGTTGCTGTATGTGGGACGTGGCCTCAGCATGGCTGGAGAAGTGGTGCATCGGTGCGCGCCTGGGATCCGAACCCTCGCCAGTAGCGGAGCACGCGCACTTAACCGCTAAGCCATGGGGCCGGCCCCTCTGTCCACTTCTTAAATACTATTATAAAAATAGGGATTATAGTAATACCCACCTCATTTAAGGTTGTTGTGAGAGTTAAATGAACAAGTACATATAAAGCACTCAGTATAGTGCCTGCCACACAGTGGGTTCTCTGTAAATGTTAGCACATATATCACAGTCACCACTCTCCAAACTTGTTTTACTGCCAATAGTCTCATTCTTAGCTAATAGTCTCACCATTGACCTAGGCTCCTAAGTCAGGGCCCTTTAAGGCTTTAAGCCATTTTATTGCCATTTAATGTCTTTAAGCTCTTCTTAACTCCTCTCATACTCTCCATATTCACTTAGTTAGCAAAGGCCTATCGATTCTTCTTCAGAAATACCTCTCTGAATCTATCACTTCCTCTCTTTTGTTCAGAACCTCATTTCTTCCTTGAGACAATTCCAACAGCCTTCTACACTAGTCTCCCTTCCTCTGATTTTTCCCCTGCCCAGTCTATTCTTCACACTGTAACCAGCTGTCTAAAACAGTTTGCTTTCTCTTTTAAAATTCTTCATGGCTACCAATTATACAACACAATTTGGCATGCAAGGCCCTTTTGTGCTCTGACCCCTGCCTACCCATCCAACTTTATCTTCTATTGATTCCCTATTCTATACCTATAGTTCAGCTATACCAGTCTATTTTCAGTTATAAGAATGGGCAATACTATTTTACCACAGCATGCCTGGGTACTTTAATTACTTCCTGAAACTTCCTTCCTAACCTTGTGCACTTAGTAAATGCTTATTCATTCTCTGTCTCCATTTAATTATCTTCTCTGTGAAGATATCTCTAATCTCACTCTCCATTGTTACACTTTACCACATTTTCTCTGCTTATGTTTCCCCTATTACTAGATTATCTATTCCTTAAAAGGAGCAAAAGTCCCATCTTATTCATATTTTTATTCTCAATGTGTTGCATAGTGTCTAGTACATAGTAAAAGGGCAATAGCTATTTAATGACTAAATAAACCTCATTTCCAGCTCTATTTCCTACTATCCTACTGGGTCTATGAATGCACATTGTACTTTCTAGCCTCTCTCCCTTGCTTCTGCCAATCTCTGTGCCTGAAATGTTTTCTACCACCTCATCTCAGCCTTCTGAAAACCTACCTATTTGCCAAGGGCCAGATCATTCTCATCTCCTACTGCTACTTTTTCTGATCACCATGGCTGGAAATGATCCCTTTCTTATCCTGTTCTCTATTATATCATGGGATTTTACAATCAATAAGATCCAAAGATCAATGAGATCTACTCTTTGCCCTCAAGAACGCTCTGTCTACTGTGGGGGTCTTTAACCTAGGGCAGTGGTTCTCAAAGTCTAGTGAATAAAAGTACCACCTAGGGGGGCCGGCCTGGTAGCACAGTGGTTAAGTGCGTGGGCTCCACTGCCGCAGCCCAGGGTTCGCAGGTTCAGATCCCAGGCGCGTACCAACGCACCGCTTGTCAAGCCACGCTGTGGCGGCCTCCCACATATAGTAGAGGAAGATGGGCATGGATGTTAGCCCAGGGCTAATCTTCCTCAGCAAAAAAGAGGAGGATTGGCATCAGATGTTAGCTCAAGGCTGATCTTCCTCACAGAAAAAAAAAAAAAAAAGAAAAAAGTATCACCCAGGGGCATTGTTCAAAATCTTTGGGGCCTACCTCCAAAGATCCTGATTCAGTAACTGGAAGTGGGACCTGGGAATTGACTTTTTTTTTTTTTTTTAATTAATTATTTATTTATTTATTTATATTTTTTTCCCCCAAAGCCCCAGTAGATAGTTGTATGTCATAGATGTACATCCTTCTAGTTGCTGTACGTGGGATGCGGCCTCAGCATGGCCGGAGAAGCGGTGCGTCTGTGTGCGCCCGGGATCCGAACTCGGGCCGCCAGCATTGGAGCGCATGCACTTAACCACTAAGCCATGGGGCCGGCCCGGAATTGACTTTTTAAACAAGCATTCCTGGTGATTCTAATGCAGATGAGTGGATCTGTACATGCCCTTTGGGAGGTTCATGGACCTCATGACATTACCTGAAAACTGTATAAATATATGCATGTATGTGCATATTTCTAGAAATAGATTTTTTTTTTGGCTAAATAGCATTCCATTGTATGGATATACCACATTTTGTTTATCTGCTCATCAGTTTATGGACATTTGGGTTGTTTCTACCTTTTGGCTATGATGAATAATGCTGTTATGAATATCCATGTACAAGTTTTTGTTTGAAAACCTGCTCTCAGTTCTCTTGGTTATATACCTAGGAGTGGAACCACTGAGTCATATGGTAATTCTGTGTTTAACTTTTTGAGGAACCCCAACAGAGATTTTTAAGCAAAGAAATGATCAGTAGGATAGTAGCTACAGCAAAATGTAGAATAAAGCTGGAATGGGAAAAAGATAGGAGGCAGGAAGACCACAGAGGTGGATACTGTAATAGTCTAAGTAAGAGTACATAAGGGTTTAAATTCAAAAGGAGGCTAAAGAAGATGTCAAATAACTCAGGATATTTTACCGAGTAATATTCAAGATGAGGAATAGGAATAAGTCAAGGAGATGACACTGAATTTGCTAGCTTAGAAAACCAGGGGGATGGTGACACTAACAGAAAGTGAGAACATAGGATGGTGAAGAAGTTTAAGAAAGGTAGTAGAGCACAATTGTTAAGAGTATTGGCTCTGGAGCCAGACTGCTTAGGTATTCAAATTCAGGCATAGCCACTTGCTGTGTGACCTTGGGCAGGTTACTTACCTTTCTATATGTGAATTTCCTCATCTGGAAAATGGAGATAATAATATACCACTTTATCAAGGTGTTGTGAGAAATAAAATGAGTTAAAATATATAAAGCACTTAGAATAGTACTGTGCATATAGTAAGTACGCAATAAATATCATCTACTGTTGTCTGTTGTTGTTGATGATGATGATGTTATTTGAGGTGAAAAATCTAAGCCTGAGGTGCTAAGTCTGAAACATTTAGGGAAGAAGAGTTCAGTAGACAGTTAGAAATACTAAATTGAATCTTGAAAAAAAGGTACTTTTGGTACAAAGGTACACCATTGGTGGAGATGAGATTGTTCATAAAGAACGTGTAAGTAAAACAAAAAAAGAAGCAAGGATAGAAATCTCCTTCCTGGGCTATTCCTTAACCTATCCTCTAAACATTCCCTTGAATACTAACCTTAGCCTATTCCTCTTGTTATAATCTCCCTAAGGAATCTCACATATTCCCATGCTTTTAACCATTACCTAAGTGCTGATAGTTCTTAAATATCTACTTCTGGCCTTCATCTCTCCCCTGAGCTTCAAATTCTTATATCTCATTGCCTGATTAATGCCTCTTCTTGAACGCCCCTAAACATGTCTAAAACTGAACTTATTGTCACCCTGACCACCAAACCTGTTCCTCCTATATTCCTTTTCTCAGATGGTGGTACCATTTTCCTCTTAGGTCAAGACAGAAACCTAGAAGTCATCCTCTTACTCAACAATGCTACCACCAACATACACACACCTTATTTCTCACGAAGGTTTTATTCCACTCTTCTACAGATCTCTAGAATCCATCCTCTCCAACTCTCCAACTGCCCTAGTTCAGGTCCTCATCATCTTGTACATGGTATAACAACTGTATCCTCACCGGCCTCCCAGCCTTAGATATTGGCCAATTCCCATTTCACTCCCACCTACCACATGGCCACCATAATTATCTGTTTAAAGTGAAATTCTGACTATTATATTTTCTTAAAACCTGCTTGAAGCCCTACAGGGCTCTTCTCCAATAACCACAGCACTGATAGGGGTTAGCAGTCCCCAGAAGTCCTAGCCCTTACCTCCTCATCTTCATCTTCAGCCACTCACCACTTGCTACTTCTCAGTGCTGTCCAAAATTCATCAAAGTCATAGAATTAACCAGTAATACTGATTTACTTTAGGTCTCCCTTGTTAGAGTAGGAGAGGTAGAAGACATCTTGCAGTGCACTGAGAAGAAAACAAATGTGAGGTGAGGAAAGGCAGACTCATACCTAGTGTCAGTGTTTTCACAAATTTATCAAAAAAATGAGTGAAAGGAAAGAGGGAAGTTATAGTTTGAGAAGAGGCAGAATATTTGTTTCCAGATTGAGGATTATGGAGGAAGGAAGCAATGGAGAGGGAGAGAATGAAGATACAAAAGAGGACAGCTAATAGAGCAAGGTCATGGAGAAATAGGGAGGGGATCATCAAGAGCAAAGATAGAGAGTACTTTTCTCTATTTTTATATTGTTTAATTTTTCATAATAAGCATGTATCATTTTTGTAAAACCAGCAAATTCATTACCTTAAATTAAAAAAAACATGTGGAAGAGTTAGCCTTAGACAGGAAGGCCTGAGTCTGAAGGGAACGAGGTAAAGATGGGTGTCAGCACCAGTCAGCTTGAAGATAGAGCAAGTTTCTCACTTGATAACCAATATGTTCTCTGAAGTAGAAGACAGGCTCATGAGAGAGTAAGAAGGCCACAGTGGAGGGCTTAAGAAGAATGGCAAATTCTTGGAAGAAGTAAACAGGAGAGTGAGAAAGGGTTGACAACAGATAAGTAAAAGGCTGCAGAACAGTACAGCAAACCCAGCTGAGGCTGGGACACTAATTTTACAGTAGCCCCTATCTGCAGGACTATGATATTTACTCCAGCAATGCTGGGCATGTCAGGAGCATAAGGGGTGAAAGCACATGGCTGAATTTACCCAAGACTGGGGATAAGTTGAGCTTGTGTAGGGAAATTTAACTTTAATACAAAATATATGTTTACCCCCCCTACTAGCTATACCTCATTGAACCTTCTATTCCCTAGAGCCTTGTACATATTACACTTTCAAATATTTGATAAGGACCATTGACTAGAAGGTTTTCACACAAGAAGAAAAGAAAAGAATACTAGTGACTGTTCGTTCTCCTATATTTCACAACCCAGCTCTTAAGAACGGTTCCCCTACAGGCAGCAGCTTCACCCAACAACTTCTTGTAATAACTCCGGTAAAGGTACAATCTTCAATTGAAGTGATTCTGGATTTAATATAGTATGTTACTTTCTAAGGTCATTTTGGAAGAGCTAAAAAGATTTGTAATTTCCTGCCTACATGCTTCCCCCAAATTATCAACTTTCCCAAACTCTTCTTAGTTTTAGGTGCTAGCAACTACTACTAAAACCCTCTGGTGTCCATTAAACACACCTTGTAACAAGTCACTATGCCAGCCAGAAGGGGGCTGGAAGATAAGGAGCTAGGGGAAAATTTGAAACAAGTTTTTTTTAAGATAAGGCTTTTTAATCTTATCTTAGTTCTAACATATCCTAATACTCCTTCTAAGAAGAAGGTTATTTTCTAAAACCTAATTAAATACAGAGAAACTCATGGGATATCAAAGCCCAGAATGCTGCACATTAGATGCATCTCTCATTAAATACAACCACTACAAAAATAATTAAAGAAATTAAAATGTTACACTAGAAAATATTCACTTAATACAAAACAAAGCAGTAAAGAAGGACTAGAGAAACAAAAAAGAGATGAAACAGAGAGAAAACAAAAACTAAAATGGCAGATATAATCCAACTATATCAATAATATCATTAAATGTGAATAGATTAAACAATTTGATCAAAATGCAATTATTGTCAGATAGATTTAAAAAAACAAGATCCAACTAAATACTATCTACAGGAGAAACACTTTAGATCAAAGATACAAATAGGTTCAAAGTAAAAGGATGGAAAATATATACCATTGCAAACAGCAACCATAAGAAAGCTGGAATGGCAAGACTAATATCAGACAAAATAGACTTTAAGAATAAAATGTTACTAGAGATAAAGAGGGACATTTTATAATGATAAAACCATCAGGAATATATAATAATTATAATACATATGTACCTAACAACAGAACCCCAAAATATGTGAAGCAAAAATTGACAGAATTGAAGGGAGAAATAGACAATTCAACAATAATAGTTGGAGACTTCAATATCACACTTTGATAATGGATAGAACAACAGGACAGAAGATCAACAAGGAAACTGAATACTTAAACAACACTATACACAAACCAGACCTAAGAGACATCTACAGAACACCACATCCAACAACAGAAGAATATACATTCCTCTAAAGTGCACATGGAACATTCTCCAGGATAGATAACATGCGAGGCCTCAGTAAATTTAAAATGACTGAAAGTGTACAAACTATGTTCTCCAATCACAATGGAGTAAAAATAGAAATAAATAATAGAAGGAAATTTGTGGAATTAACAAATATGTAGAAATTAAACAATGCACTCTGGAAAAGCAAGGCTTCAAAGAAAAAAATCACAAGGGAAATTAGAAAATACTATGAGATGAATAAAAATGCAAACACAAAATACCAAAACTTATGGGATGCCACTAAAGCAGTGCATACAAGGAACTATATAGATATAAATGCCTACATTAAAAAAGAAAGATCTCAAATCAGCAACCTAACCTTCCTTTTGAAGACACTGGAAAAAGAGCAAACTAAACCCAAAGCAAACAGTAGGAAGTAAATAACAAGGATTAGAATGTAAACTAACAAAATAGAGACTAGAAAAACAATAGAGAAATCAATGAAATCAAAAGTTTATTCTTTGAAGAGATCAACAAATCTGCCAAACCTTTAGCTAGACTGATGAGGAAAAAAGGAAAAAAGATTCAAATTACTAAAATCAAGAACAAAAGTGGGGACATCACTACTCACATTATAAATATAAAAAAGATTATTAGGGAATACCGTGAACAACTGTATGTCAACAAATTAGATAATGTAGATGAAATGGACAAATTCCTAAAAAGACACAAAGTAAATAAAATTACCGGCCAGCCCGGTGGTGTAGTGGTTAAGTTCATGCACTCTGCTTCAGCAGCCTGGGGTTCATGGATTTGGATCCCAGGTGCAGACCTATATACCACTTGTCAGGCCATGCTGAGGTGGCGTCCCACATACAAAATAGAGGAAGACTGGCACAGATTTTAGCTCAGGGACAATCTTCCTCAAGCAAAAAGAGGAAGATTGGCAACAGATGTTAGCTCAGGGCCAATCTTCATCTAAAACATAAATAAAAATAAAAAAAAATTACTCAAGAAGAAATAGAAAATCTGAATAGATCTAAATAAGTAAAAAGATCAAAATGGTAATCAAAACACTTTCCACAAAGAAAAGCCCAGACACAGATGGCTTCACTAGTGAATTCTACCAAACATTTAAGGAAGAGTTAATACCAATTCTTCACAAACTCTTCCAAAAAAATAAGATAGGAGAACACTTTCTAACTCATTCTATGAGGTCAGTATCACTTTCTAACCTCATTCTATGAGGTCAGTATTACACTGACACCAAAACCAAGAACATCACTAAAAGAAAAGTACAGATCAGAATCTCTTATGACTATAGACACACACACACACACACACACACACACACACACACACAAACACACTAGCAACATGAATCCAGCTATATAAAAAAAGGACTATAAACTATGACCAAGTGGGATTTATCCCAAGAATGGAAGGACGGCTTAACATCCAAAAATCAATTAGTGTAAAACACCATAACAATAAGAATAAAGGACAAAAACCACACGATCATCTCAACAGACACAGAAAACTGACAAACTTCAAAACCTCTTCATGATAAAAACATTTAATAACGTAGGAACAAAGGGAACTTCCTCAACCTGGTAAGGACATGTATGACAAACCCACAGTTATAATATTTAACAGTGAAAGGCTGAATGCTTTTCCCTAAGTTCAGGAGCAAGGTAAGTATGTTTATTCTTGCCACTTGTATTCAACATTGTACTGGAGGACCTAGTCAGGGCAATTAGGCAAGAAAAAGAAATACAAGGCATCCAGATTGGAAAAAAAAGAAATAAAACTATCTCTATTTGTAGATGACATAGTCTTGTATGCAGAAAGTCCTATGAAATTCACTAAAAAATGATTAGAACTAACAAATGAATTCAGCAGGGTTAGAGGACATGAGATAAATATACAAAATTGATGGTATTTCTATACACTTGCAAATAACAATCCAAAAATGAAATTAGGGAAACAATTCCATTTACAATAGCATTAAAAAGAATAAAATAATTATGAATAAATTTATCAAAAGAAGTACAAGACTTATATTCTGAAAACTATAAAACATCGTTAAAAGAACTTGAATAAGACCTAAATAAATGGAAAGACATCTCATTTCATGGATTATTAGACATAATATTGTTAAAATGTCAATGCTCCTCAAATTGATCTACAGATTCAATGCAATCTCCATCAAAATTCCAGCTTGTTTCTTCGCAGAAACTTATAATCTGAACTCAGAATTCATATGAAAATTGAAGGGACCCAGAATAGCCAAAACAATCTTGAAACAAACAAGAACAAAGCCAGAGGAACCACATTTCCCAATTTCAAAACTTACTACACAGCTACAGTAATCAAGATAGTGTGTTTCTGGAATAAAGACAGACATATAGATCAGTGGAATAGAATTAAGAGTTCAGAAATAAACCCATGTATCTATGGTCAATTGATTTTTGAAAAGGGTACCAACTACACTCAATACGGAGAGAACTGTCTTTTCAATGAATGGTGCTGGGAACACTGGATAGCCACATGCAAAAGATGAAGTTGGACCCTTATCTAACATCATATACAAAATTAACTCAAAATGGATCAAAGATCTAAATGTAACATAAGTGTAAATCTTCATTACCTTGGGTTGGGCAATAGATTCTTAGGTATGACACCAAAAAAACAAGTAAACAAAGAAAAAAATAGATATATTGGACTTAAGCAAAATTAAAAACTTTGATGCTTCAAAGGACATACCAAGAAAGTGGAAAGACTTTGCCCCTCCATCAATGAAAGGATCCATGGCAAGACAGTCCATGTCAGATCCCAGGAGAATAAGAAATGAGATCCCCAAATATAAGCAGGGTCTGAAGAGTCTGGGACAAGGAGGATAAAGAGGTCATAGCTGTAAACTGCATCTAAGTTAATTTTCTTATAGTTTTTAAGTCCAAGACATCCAGGATTATGAAGATGATATCTCCAAATGCAATCAGCTTATCTAACTTTATTCTTGAAGGTAATCTCAGATTCCCAAATTTTAGAATGCCCAGAGAGAATACAAAACATATCTGAGACACTACTTGACATATGAGAATAACTGCTTAGGGAAAGCAGATGCACAGGTACCTGAGCCACACTTATAAAGAGATAATTCAGTTGGGATACTATTTTTCAAGTACAAAAATTTACTTGGGGATGAGAATTCAGAGGATGATTTATTTAGACAATAATTTGTGCTTTATTCTCCCTGCCATAAAGAATCAAAAAACAAGAGCTATTAGACTCTCTCCAATCTAAATCAGTGGCCACACCATGTGTCCAGAATCTAGGCTCCCTAATCCAAGGACCTTAATGACTGTTATGTGACAGAACCTAAAATAAGAAGTTACCAAACACATAGAAGACAAAGATCCCCCAGTTCCTGCCATCAGATCTTGTTTGAGAGATGGCAGGTCATCAAAAAGTGTTGGTATAGGGGCCAGCCCGGTGGCGTAGTGGTTAAATTCACATGCTCCACTTTGGTGGCCCGGGGTTCACAGGTTCAGATCCCGGGCTCGGAATGATGCACCACTTATCAAGCCATGTTGTGGTGGCATCCCATATAAAGTAGAGGAGGATGGGCACAGATGCTAGCCCAGGGCCAATCTTCCTCAGCAAAAAGAGGAGGACTGGCATCGGATGTTAGCTGAGGGCTAATCTTCCTCACACACAAAAAAAGTGTTGGTATAGAAAGTGGTTCAAAGATATGGAAAAATGACTCAAATTTGGAGGAAACTGTTGAGCTTCTCCAGGACAGTACGGAAAAGGTACTAGACTTCCAGGGAGTAATGGGGAAAAAAAAAAAAAAAGAAAGTGAAAAGACAACTCACAAAATGGGAGAAAATATTTGCAAATCATATATATGTTAAGGGACTTGTATCTAAAATATATAAATTCACGGGCCGGCCCCGTGGCTTAGCGGTTAAGTGCACATGCTCCGCTACTGGCGGCCCGGGTTCGGATCCCGGGCGCGCACCAATGCACCGCTTCTCTGGCCATGCTGAGGTCGCGTCCCACGTATAGCAACTAGAAGGATGTGCAACTATGACATACAACTATCTACTGGGGCTTTGGGGGAAAAAAAGGAGGAGGATTGGCAATAGATGTTAGCTCAGAGCCGGTCTTCCTCAGCAAAAAAAATAGAGGAGGATTAGCATGGATGTTAGCTCAGGGCTGATCTTCCTCACAAAACACAAAACAAAACAAAACAAAACAATAAAATAAAATATATAAATTCTTACAACTTAATAATAAGACAAATAATCCAATTAAAAATTGACAAAGAAGACTTCTAGTTTCCAGTCTGGCATATAAGGAGCTTAGAAGTTACCACTCCATCCTAACAAGTAAAAAGCTGAAGAAACTAAAAAATCAACAACTCTTCCTAGATCTGTCAGAGAAGTGACATCACAAGGCAAACCACTGCCCCCCAGCTGGAGAGACAGACAGGCAGATACAGAGAATCACAATTTCCTGGAGCAGAAACCCATGGCCAGAAACCTCCACAGGGTAGAAAAATCTGAACTGTAATTGACGAAATGCTGGAGGCTCAGAGTGGACAAGCCTGAGAGAGAAAAAATCCAGGGAGACCCAGTCATGGGGGACTCCTACACTTTTGTGATTTTTACCTCCAGGTTCTCACAGGGAAGACTGATGAAAAATCTCCTCAGGATTCCAGCAGGAGGGGAAAATAATCATTTTGAAATATGCCAGACCATTCTGTTCTACCTAACAAGGCCTCCCCTCAAGAGAAACTACTTTACCTGAGCCTGACCTATTGGAGTTTTATCAGAGCCTAACCAACCTGGAAGAAGAGAAATACCCAACTCCTGCACCCTCTAGCCACCCTGTACCACCAAAGTGGGGAGAAAAAAACAGAGAGACACTTATGACGTTCACAGTCCCGGGGCACAGGCTCACTAAAAGACAGAGACCTAATCATAGGACTATAAAGTGCCTCCCCTCCTGCCATACCTTACTAGTACATTACTACAGGTCTATTTACTAAAGTTCCTTTTACCCAGTACATCATATCTGGCTTTGAACAAAAAATTACAAGGCATACCAAACGGCAAAAAAAATACAGTTTGAAGAGACAGAGCAAACATCAGAACCAGACCCAGATATGCCAGATGTTGGAATTATCAGACCATCAATTTAAAACAACTAGAATTAATATGCTAGGGGCTTTAGGAAAAAGTAGATAAAATGCAAGAACAGATGAGTAAGTTAAGCAGAGAGATAGATATTCTAAGAAAGAATCAAAAAGAATTGATAGAGATCAAAAACACTAACAGAAATTAAGAATGCCTTTGACAGGCTCATTAGTAGACTGGACACAACTGAGGAAAGAATCTCTGAGCTTGAAGATATATCAACAGAAATCTGCAGAAATGAAAAAGCAAAGTGAAAAAGACTAAAAAAAAGGTAACAGAATATCTAAGAACTGTGGGTCAACAATAAAAGTGTAACATATGCATAATGGGAATATCAGAAGAAAAAGAAAGAGAAAAAGAACAGGAGAAATTTTTCTTACTCATAATTGATTTAACAGAAAACAGTTTGCTCAAAATAACGATAGCAACAATGTATTCAATTATGTATGCTTATGTGTCTGTGTATATTTACACATGCATATAATAAGCAAAATGAACGACGGCAATGATACAAAGGATGGAAGGGAAGAATTAGGACTATTTTGTTCTTATAAGGCACTCACTGTACCTGTGAAGTTGTATAGTGTTATTTGAAGAGTGGACTTGGATTACCTATAAATGTATATTGAAAACTCTAGGGAAACCACTAAAAAATAAACAAACAAAAAGGAAGTATAGAGGATATGCTAAGAAAGGAGACAAAATGGAATCATATAAAATGCTCAATTAAAACCACAAAAAGCAGGATCTGCGAGCTGGAGGAAAGACTAGAAGAAATTACCCAAGCTGAACAAGTAAAAGAAAAAAAGACTAAAAAGAGTGAGGACAGTCTAAGGGACCTCTGGGACAACATCATGCACACTAACATCCGTGTTATAGGTGTCCCGGAAGGAGAAGAGCGAGACAAAGGGGCAGAGAATCTATTTCAAGAAATAATAGATGAATACTTCCCTAACCTAAGGAAGAAAACAGACATCCAGGTACAGGAAGCACAGAGAGCACCAAACAAGATAAACCCAAAGAGGCCCACACCAAGACACATCATAATCAAAGTGTCCAGAATTAAAGATAAAGAGAGAATCCTAAAAGCCACAAGAGAAAGACAAGTTACATACAAAGGAAACCCCATAAGGCTATCAGCTGACTTCTCAGCAGAAACCTTACAGGCTAGAAGAGAGTGGCATGATATATTTAAAGTGCTAAAAGGAAAAAACTTACATTCAAGAATACTCTACCCAGCAAGGTTATCATTCAGAATGGAAGGAGAGATCAAAAGTTTCTCAGACAAGCAAAAATTAAAGGAGTTTGTCACCAAGAAACCAATGCTACAAGAAATGTTAAAGGGACTGATTTAAGGGGAAAAGAGAAGACCACAAATAGGAAAAATTATCTAATTCCATGATAAGAGGGTAATGGATACAAAGGCACAAAAAAGAGGTTAGATATGATATCAAAAACATAAAATGAGGGAGGAGAGGAGTTAAAGAGTAGAGCTTTCAGACAGAGGACAAACTAAAGAGACCATCAATTCTGTATAGAAGGAGAAAGGAACAGAGAAGGACTACTAAAACACTAAGAAAAAAAAGTTAAAAAATGGCAGTAAATACATACTTATCAATAGCTACTTTAAACGTCAATGCACTAAATGCTCTAATTAAAAGGCATAGGGTGGCTGACTGGATAAAAAAACAAGACCCATATATATACTGCATACAAGAGACACACTTCAGACGTAAAGACACTCACAAACTGAAAGTGAAGGGATGGAAAAATATACTCCACGCAAATGGCAATGAAAAGAAAGCTGGGGTAGCAATACTCATATCAGACAAAATAGACTTTAAAACAAAAACTGTAAAAAGAGACAAAGAAGGGCATTACATAATGATTAAGGGAACAATCCAACACGAGGATATAACACTTGTAAATATCTATGCACCCAATGTAGGAGGACCTAAATATATAAAGCAATTATTAACAGACATAAAAAGAGAAATAGACAGTAACACAATAATAGTAGGGGACTTTAACACTCCACTTACACCAAAGGATAGATCATCCAAACAAAAGATCAATAAGGAAACATTGGCCTTAAATGACACACTAGAACAGATGGACCTAGTAGATATATACAGAGCATTCCATCCAAAAACTGAAGAATACACATTCTTTTCAAATGCACATGGAACATTCTCCAGGATTGATTACATATTAGCCCACAAAACAAGTCTACATAAATTTAAGAAGACTGAAATAATACCAAGCATCTTTTCTGACCACAATGGTATGAAACTGGAAATCAACTATAGGAAGAAAATCAGAAAAGCCACAAATACGTGGAGATTAAACAAAATGCTACTGAACAACGATTGGGTCAATGAAGAAATCAAAGGAGAAATCAAAAAATACTTGGAGACAAATGAAAATGAAAACACGACATGCCAGAATTTATGGGATACAGCAAAAAGCGGCTCTAAGAGGGAAGTTTATGGCAATACAGGCTGACCTCAACAAACAAGAAAAATCTCAAATAAACAATCTAAACAGTGCACCAAAAGGAACTGGAAAAAGAAGAACAAACAAAGCCCAAAATCAGTAGAAGGAAGGAAATAATAAAAATCAGAGCAGAAATAAATGAAAGAGAGACTAAAAAAACAATAGAAAAAATCAATGAAATCAAGAGCTGGTTCTTTGAAAAGATAAACAAAATTGACAAACCTTTGGCTAGACTCACCAAGAAAAAATGAGAGAAGGCTCAAATAAATAAAATCAGAAATGAAACAGGAGAAATTACAAGGGACACCTCAGAAATACAAAATATTATAAGAGAATACTGTGAAATGCTATATGACAACAAGTTGGATAATCTAGAATAAACAGATAAATTCTTAGAATCATACAACCTTCCAAAACGGAATCAATTAGAAATAGAGAATTTGAATAGACCAATCACCGGTAAGGAGATCGAAACAGTAATCAAAAACCTCCCAAAAAATAAAAGCCCAGGACCAGATGGCTTCATTGGTGAATTACACCAAACATTCAAAGAAGACTTAATACCTATCCTTCTCAAACTCTTCCAAAAAACTGAAGAAGAGGGGAAGCTTCCTAACTCAAACTACGAAGTCAACATTACCCTGATACTAAAACCAGACAAGGACAATACAAAAAAAGAAAATAATGGGCCATCACTGATGAACATCGATGCAAAAATCCTCAACAAAATACTAGCAAATCAAATACAACAATACATTAAAAAGACCACACACCATGATCAAGTGGGATGTATTACAGTGATGCAGGGATGGTTCCACATCCATAAATCAATCAACGTGATACACCACATTAACAAAATGAAGAATAAAAATCAGGAGGAGGAGTCAAGATGGCGGCATAAGCAGACTCAGAACTCACCTCCTCCCGTGGACACAGCCAATTTACAACTACTCGTGGAAAAATTACCCCTGAGACAGAACTGAAAACTGGATGAGAGGAACTCCTGCAACAACGGACAATCCTAACTGAGGTGGAAGAGGCAGAGACTCGCTTCTGGAGAGGAAAAACGCCGCCTTCACAAGCCGCCAGCTTCACGGCCGCCGGGAGCAGCTCACAGGTACGCAGCCTCCCTGGAGACGCGGGGCCCTGAGCCGGGGAGCGCCCCCACTGTGGGCATATTGTGGACCCAGCACAATCAAGACCAGTGGCATAATATCTGACTGTGCCTGCTACTAAAACACTGGGGAGCACCCCCAGAAAACCCGGTTCACAAAGAAACTAAAACTGGCTCTTAAAGGGCCCGCGCGCAAACTCACCCGTTTCAGGAAGCACCCTAAAATCACCAGAAAGAAAGGTATACAGTGCTTTGGTGACAAGAGACTCACCTAATAGGCCCTAAGCGAATCTCGGTGAGGGGTGAGACCTCTCCAGGGACTGGGACATTGGCGGCGGCCATTGTTGTGGCCTGGTGTGGGCGTGCTGACACAGACACCATTGGAGTTCTCCCTGAGGCCTGCTAGCCCAGGTCTGCCCCACCCGCTAGAGCACCGATTTAATCCAGCTCAGCCAGGGCAGGCAGCCCACCCTAGAGACTGGCCCCACCCAACAACAAGCCCTCAGGCAACTTGTGGGCCTGCATAGATTGGTGACTGGATTCTCTGCAGCCTGGCAACTGAGCTGACTTGAGCAGGGCAGGGTGTGCACAAGGAGCGGGTGGAGAGTGTGGGGCGGTGGCAGAGTGTGTGGGGCTCCTGCCATGGAGAGACTGGGTCCGCTTGGGGAGGTCGGGGCACTCACACGGGGCAGGACTGTGTTGACTGTGTGTGTGGACCTGTGGGCAGCAGGGCTTCTCAGCCGCAGAAGACTTGTACTTCTCAAAGACCCACATAGGTTTGCTCCACCTTCCAAAACCTGAAACAATTGGGTGCTCCTGTGCCTGAGGCCAGCCCCACCCAGCTGCAATCCTCAGAGTGCTGACAAGAGACCTAATAGGCTAGAGGCTTACAGCAATTGTAAGGCCCTGAGCCTAATAACCTGCCACGGTGGGGGCCTACTCACTTAAAAGAAATACTGCAACACAAATGTGGTATTAGAACTTGCAGCCAACTGTGCTGGGGATCCCCACACCTGATAAAGAGACTGAAGGGCCCACAACAACTACAAGCAGCTGAGCATTACAACAGCTGGCCAGGAGCATAACTCAGCCTCCCTGGGCACCTACAGGGAGAGCAAACAGGCCACAGCAGAAGGATACACGTAGCCCAGTTAGGGGTCACCCCTGGAACATTGAGAACTGAGGGAAGCACACTGGAAGCCTCCTAAGCCATCAGTTACATAAGGTCACCTATCCAAGAGCAGGAGACGTAGCTGACCTACCTAATACGTAGACACAAGCACAGGGAAAGAGGCAAAATGAAGAGGCAAAAGAATACATTCCAAGTAAGGGAACAGGACAAAACCCCAGAAAAGGAACTAAGTGAAACAGAAATGAGCAACCTACCCGACAGAGAGTTCAAACTAAGAGTGTTAAGGATGCTCACTGATCTGGGGAGAAGAATAGATGAACCCAGTGAGAATGTCAACAAAGAAATGGAAGATATAAAAAAGAACCAATCAGAAATGAAGAATACAATACTGGAAATGAAAAATTCATTAGAGGGACTCAAAAGCAGAGTAGAGGATACAGAAGAACGGATCTGTGAGCTGGACAAAAGACTAGAAGAAATTACCCGAGGTGAACAGGTAAAAGAGAAAAGAATTAAAAAGACTGAGGACAGTCTAAGGGACCTCTGGGACAACATCAAGCTCACTAACATCCGTGTTATATGTGTCCCGGAAGGAGAAGAGCGAGACAAGGGGGCAGAGAATCTATTTCAAGAAATAATAGATGAAAACTTCCCTAACCTAAGGAAGGAAACAGACATCCAGGTACAGGAAGCACAGAGAGCCCCAAACAAGATAAACCCAAAGAGGCCCACACCAAGACAACTCATAATCAAAATGTCCAGAATTAAAGATAAAGAGAATCCTAAAAGCTGCAAGAGAATGTCAAGTTACGTACAAAGGAAACCCCATAAGGCTATCAGCTGACTTCTCTGCAGAAACCTTACAGGCTAGAAGAGAATGGCACGATATATTTAAAGTGCTAAAAGGAAAAAACTTACAGCCAAGAATACTCTACCCAGCAAGGTTATCATTCAAAATGGAAGGAGAGATCAAAATTTTCCCAGATAAGCAAAAATTAAAGGAGTTTGTCACCAAGAAACCAGTGCTACAAGAAATGTTAAAGGGACTGATTTAAGGGGAAAAGAAAAGACCACAAATAGGAAAAAATTCTCTATTTCCATGATTAGAAGGTAATGGATACAAATGCACAACAAAGAGGTTAGATATGATATCAAAAACATGAGGGAGGAGGGGAGTTAAAGAGTACAGCTTTCAGACAGAGGTCAAACTAAAGTGACCATCAATTCTGTATAGAAGAAGAAAGGAACAGATAAGGACTACTAAAACACTGAGGAAAAAAAAAAAAAGGTAAAAAAAGGCAGTAAGTACATACTTATCAATAGCTACTTTAAACGTCAATGGACTAAATGCTCCAATTAAAAGGCATAGGGTGGCTGACTGGATAAAAAAACAAGACCCATACATATGCTGCATACAAGAGACACACTTCAGACCTAAAGACACTCACAAACTGAAAGTGAAGGGATGGAAAAATATACTCCACGCAAATGGCAATGAAAAGAAAGCTGGGGTAGCAGTACTCATATCAGACAAAATAGACTTTAAAACAAAAACTGTAAAAAGAGACAAAGAAGGGCATTACATAATGATCAAGGGAACAATCCAACAAGAGGATATAACACTTGTAAATATCTATGCACCCAATGTAGGTGCACCTAAATATATAAAGCAATTATTAACAGACATAAAAACAGAAATAGACAGTAACACAATAATAGTAGGGGACTTTAACACTCCACTTACACCAACGAATAGATCATCCAAACAGAAGATCAATAAGGAAACATTGGCCTTAAACGACACACTACAACAGATGGACCTAGCAGATATATACAGAGCATTCCATCCAAAAACCGAAGAATACACGTTCTTTTCAAAGGCACATGGAACATTCTCCAGGATTGATCACATATTAGGCCACAAAACAAGTCTCCATAAATTTAAGAAGATTCAAATAATACCAAGCATCTTTTCTGACCACAACGGTATGAAACTAGAAATCAACTATAGGAAGAAAATCAGGAAAGCCACAAATACGTGGAGATTAAACAAAATGCTACTGAAGAACGACTGGGTTAACGAAGAAATCAAAGAAGAAATCAAAAAATACCTGGAGACAAATGAAAATGAAAATACGACATGCCAGAATTTATGGGATACAGCAAAAGCAGTTCTAAGAGGGAAGTTTATAGCGATACAGGCCTATCTCAACAAACAAGAAAAATCTCAAATAAACAATCTAACAATGCACCTGAAGGAACTGGAAAAAGAAGAACAAACAAAGCCCAAAATCAGTAGAAGAAGGGAAATAATAAAAATCAGAGCAGAAATAAATGAAATAGAGACCAAAAAAAAAAGAAAAAATTAATAAAACCAAGAGCTGGTTCTTTGAAAAGATCAACAAAATTGACAAACCTTTAGCTAGACTCACCAAGAAAAAAAAAGAGAGAAGGCACAAATAAGTAAAATCAGAAATGAAAGAGGAGAGGTTACAACAGACACCTCAGAAATACAAAAGATTATAAGAGAATACTATGAAAAGCTATATGCCAACCAATTCGACAATCTGGAAGAAATGGATAAATTCTTAGAATCATACAACCTTCCAAAACTGGATCAAGAAGAAGTAGAGAATTTGAATAGACCAATCACCAGTAAGGAGATCGAAACAGTAATCAAAAACCTCCCCAAAAATAAAAGTCCAGGACCAGACGGCTTCCCTGGTGAATTCTACCAAACATTCAAAGAAGACTTAATACCTATCCTTCTCAAACTCTTCCAAAAATTGAGGAGGGGGGGAAGCTCCCTAACTCATTCTACGAAGCTGACATTACCCTGATACCAAAACCAGACAAGGACAACACAAAAAAAGAAAATTACAGGCCAATATCACTGATGAACATCGATGCAAAAATCCTCAATAAAATACTAGCAAATCGCATACAACAATACGTTAAAAAGATTATACACCATGATCAAGTGTGATTTATTCCAGGGATGCAGGGATGGTTTAACATTCGCAAATCAATCAACGTCATACACCACATTAATAAAATGAAGAATAAAAATCACATGATCATCTCAATAGATGCAGAGAAAGCATTTGACAAGATACAGCATCCATTTATGATAAAAACTCTGAATAAAATGGGTATAGAAGGAAAGTACCTCAACATAATAAAGACCATATATAAGAAACCCACAGCTAATATCATCCTCAATGGTGAAAAACTGAAAGCCATCCCTCTAAGAACAGGAACCAGACAAGGATGCCCACTGTCACCACTCCTATTTAACATAGTACTGGAAGTCCTAGCCAGAGCAATCAGGCAAGAGAAAGAAATAAAAGGGATCCAAATTGGAAAGGAAGAAGTGAAACTGTCACTATTTGCAGATGACATGATTTTATATATAGAAAACCCTAAAGAATCCACCAGAAAACTTTTAGAAGTAATAAACGAATATGGTAAAGTTGCAGGATACAAAATCAACATACAAAAATCAGTTGCATTTCTGTACACTAACAACTAAGTAGCAGAAAGAGAAATTAAGAATACCATCCCATTTACAATTGCAACAAAAAGAATAAAATACCTAGGAATAAACTTAACCAAAGAGGTGAAAGATCTGTACAATCTAAAACTATAAAACATTGCTGAAAGAAATTGAAGAAGACACAAAGAAATGGAAAGATATTCCGTGCTCTTGGATTGGAAGAATTAACATAGTTAAGATGTCCATACTTCCTAAAACCATCTATAGATTCAATGCAATCCCTATCAAAGTTCCAACAACATTTTTCACAGAAATAGAACAAAGAATCCTAAAATTTATATGGAACAACAAAGGACCCCGAATAGCTAAAGGAATCCTGAGAAAAAAGAACAAAGCTGGAGGTATCACACTCCCTGATTTCAAAATATACTACAAAGCTGTAGTAACCAAAACAGCATGGTACTGGCACAAAAACAGACACACAGATCAATGGAATAGAAGCGAAAGCCCAGAAATAAACCCACACATCTATGGACAGCTAATCTTTGACAAAGGAGCCAAGAACATACAATGGGGAAAAGAAAGTCTCTTCAACAAATGGTGTTGGGAAAACTGGATAGCCATATGCAAAAATGGGAAAGGAGCCCCTTACCTTACACCATCCACAAAAATTAACTCCAAATGGATTAAAGACTTGAATGTAAGAACTGAAACTGTGAAACTTCTAGAAGAAAACATAGGCAGTACGCTCTTCGACATCAGTCTTAGCAACATCTTCTCAAACACCACGTCTGACCGGGCAAGAGAAACAATAGAAAAAATAAACAAATGGGACTACATCAAACTAAAAAGCTTCTGCACAGCAAAGGAAACCATCAACAAAACGAAAAGACAACCTAACAATTGGGAGAAGATATTTGCAAACCATACTTCTGATAAGGGCTTAATCTCCAAAATATATAAAGAACTCATGCATCTTACCAACAAAAAAAACTACCAACCCAATTAAAAAATGGGCAAAGGACCTGAACAGACATTTCTCCAAAGAAGATATACAGATGGCCAACAGACACATGAAAAGATGTTCAAAATCATTAACTATCAGGGAAATGCAAATCAAAACTACAATGAGATATCACCTCATGCCCCTCAGAATGGCTATAATTAACAAGACAGGAAACAACATGTGTTGGAGAGGATGTGGAGAGAAGGGAACTCTCATACACTGCTGGTGGGAGTGCAAACTGGTGCAGCCACTATGGAAAACAGTATGGAGATTCCTCAAAAAATCAAGGATAGAACTACCATATGATCCAGCCATCCCACTGCTGGGTATTTATCCAAAGAACTTGCAAACACCAATTTGTAAAGGTACATGCACCCCTGTGTTCATTGCAGCGTTATTCACAATAGCCAAGACTTGGAAGCAACCTAAGTGCCCATCAAGGGACGAATGGATAAAGAAGCTGTGGTATATATACACAATGGAATACTACTCAGCCATAAGAAACGATGAAATCCAGCCATTTGTGACAACATGGATGGACATTGAGGATATAATGCAAAGTGAAATAAGTCAGAGGGAGAAGGTCAAATACCGCATGATTTCCTTCATTAAGTAGTAGATAATAACAACAATAAACAAACACATAGGGACTTAGATTGGATTGGTGGTTACCAGTGGGGAAGGGGGGAGGGAGGAGGGTGAAAGGGATAATTCGGTACATGTGTGTGGTGATGGGTTGTAATTAGTATTTTGGTGGTGAACATGATGTAATCTATGCAGAAATAGAAGTACAATGATGTACACCTGAAATTTTTACAATGTTATAAACCAATGTTACTGCAATAAACAAAAAATTTAAAAAAATAAAAAATAAAAAATAATAAAAATAAAAAAAAAGAATAAAAATCACAATCATCTCAATAGATGCAGAGAAAGCATTTGACAAGATGCAGCATCCATTTATCATAAAAATTCTGAATAAAATTGGTATAGAAGGAAAGTACCTCAATATAATAAATGCCATCTATGACAAACCCACAGCTAATATCATTCTCAATGGTGAAAAACTGAAAGCTATCCCTATAAGAACAGGAACAGACAAGGATGCCCACTTTCACTGCTCCTAATGAACATAGTATCGGAAGTCCTAGCCAGAGCAATCAGGCAAGAAAAAGAAATAAAAGAGATCCAAATTGGAAAGGAGCAAAACTGTCAGCATTTGCAGATGCCATGATTTTATGTATAGAAAACCCTAAAAAATCCACCAGAAAACTTTTAGAAATAATAAATGAATATGGTAAAGTTGCAGGATACAAAATGAACATACAAAAATCAGTTGCGTTTCTATACACTAACAATGAAGAAGCAGAAATAGAAATTAAGAATGCAATCCCATTTACAATTCCAATAAAAAGAATAAAATATCTAGGAATAAACCTAACCAAAGAGGTTAAATATCTGTACACTGAAAATTATAAAACATTGTTGAAAGAAATGGAAGAAGACACAAAGAAATGGAAAGATATTCTGTGCTCTTGGATTGGAAGAATAAACATTGTTAAAATGTCCATACTTCCTAAAGCAATCTATAAATTCAATGCAAACCCCATCCAAGTCCCAAGAACATTTTTCACAGAAATAGAACAAAGAATCCTAAAATTTATATGGAACAACAAAAGAACCCGAATAGCCAAAGGAATCCTGAGAAAAAATAACAAAGCTGGAGGTATCACACTCCCTGATTTCAAAATATACTACAAAGCTATACTAACCAAAACAGCATGGTACTGGAAGAAAAACAGACACATAGATCAATGGAACAGAATTGAGAGCCCAGAAATAAACCCACACATCTATGGATAGCTAACTTTCGACAAGGGAGGCAAGAACATACAATGGAGAAAGGAAAGTCTCTTCAATAAATGGTGCTGGGGGGCCAGCACCGTGGCTTAGCGGTTAAGTGCGTGAGTTCCGCTGCTGGCGGCCCGGGTTCGGATCCCGGGTGCGCACCGATGCACCGCTTCTCCAGCCATGCTGAGGCCGCATCCCACATACAGCAACTAGAAGCAGCTATGACATACAACTATCTACTGGGGCTTTGGGGGGAAAAAATAAATAAATAAAATCTTTAAAAAAATAAATAAATAAATGGTGCTGGGAAAACTGGGCAGCCATATGCAAAAAAATAAAAGTAGACCATTGTCTTACACTAGACACAAAAATTAACTCAAAATGGATTAAAGACTTGAATGTAAGACCTGAAACCATGAAACTTCTAGAAGAAAACATAGGCACTTTGCTCTTCAACATTGGCCTTAGCAGTATATTTTCAAATACCATGTCTGACCAGACAAGGAAAACAAAAGAAAAAATAAACAACTGGGACTACATCAAACTAAAAAGCTTCTGCACAGCAAAGGAAACCATCAACAAAACGAAAAGACAACCTAACAATTGGGAGAAGATATTTGCAAACCATATATCTGATGGGGGTTAATATCCAAAATACATAAGGAACTCATACATCTCAACAACAAAAAAACTAACAACCCAAATAAAAAACAGGCAAAAGACCTGAACAGACATTTTTCTAAAGAAGATATACAGATGGCCAACAGGCACATGAAAAGATGTTCAACATCATTAACTATCAGGGAAATGCAAATGAAAACTACAATGAGATATCACCTCCAACCTGTCAGAATGGCTATAATTAACAAGACAGGAAACAACAAGTGTTAGAGAGGATGTGGAGAGAAGGGAACTCTCATACACTGCTGGTGGGAGTGCAAACTGGTGCAGCCTCTATGGAAAACAGTATGGAGATTCCTCAAAAAATTAAGGATAGAACTAACATATGATCCAGCTATTCCACTGCTGGGTATTTATCCAAAGAATATGAAAACACCAATCTGTAAAGATACATGCACCTCTGTGTTCATTGCAGCATTATTCACAATAGTCAAGACTTGGAAACAACCTAAGTGCCCATCAAGGGACGAAGAGATAAAGAAGATGTGGTATATTGGGCTGGCCCCGTGGCTTAGCAGTTAAGTGCATGTGCTCCGCTACTGGCGGCCCGGGTTCGGATCCCGGGCACGCACCAACGCACCGCTTCTCTGGCCATGCTGAGGCCACGTCCCACATACAGCAACTAGAAGGATGTGTAACTATGACATACAACTATCTACTGGGGCTTTGGGGACAAAAAAAAGGAGGAGGATTGGCAATAGATGTTAGCTCAGAGCCGGTCTTCCTCAGCAAAAAGAGGAGGATTAGCATGGATGTTAGCTCAGGGCTGATCTTCCGCACAAAAAAAAAAAGAAAAAAAAATGGAATACTACTCAGCCATAAGAAACGATGAAGTCTAGCCATTTGTGACGACATGGATGGACCATGAGGGTATTATGCTAAGCGAAATAAGTCAGAGGGAGAAAGTAAAATACTATATGATCTCAGTCATAAGTAGAAAATAAAAACAACAACAAGCAATCACATAGAGACAGAGACTGGATTGGTGGTTACCAGAAGGGAAGGGGGGAGGGAGGAGGACAAAACGGATGATTAGGCACATGTGTGTGGTGAGTGATTGTAATTAGTCTTTGAGTGGTGAACGTGTTGTAATCTACACAGAAATCGAAATATAATGATGTACACCTGAAATTTATATAACGTTATAAACCAATTTACCGCAATAAAAAAAATAATTAGAGCAGAAATCAGTGAAATTGAAAATGGGAAATCAATAGAGAAAATCAATAAAACCAAACCACAAGCTACTTCTTTGAAAAGATCAATATATTGAATTATACAAATGAATCGCACACTTTAAATGAGTGAATTGTGTGGTATGTGAATTATACTTCAATAAACCTTTTTTAAAAACTAGATCAAAACTATGGAAACAGTAAAAAGATCAGTGGTTGCCAGGGGGTAAGGAGGAGAGAGGGATGAATAGGTGGAACACAGAAGATTTTTAGGGTGGCAAAAGTATTCTGTATGATACTATAATGATGGATACATGTCTATACATTTGTCAAAACCCCGTAGAATGTACACCACCAAGAGTTAACCCTAATGTAAGCTATGGACTTTGGGTGATAATGAGGTGTCAAGGTAGGTTCACTGGTTATAGCAAATGTACCACTGATGTACCACCGTACCATGATTATAGGGGAGACTGTGCATGTGTTGGGCCGGGGGTATATAGGAACTCTGTACTTTCAGCCCAATTTTGCTGTGAATCTAAAACTGCTCTAAAAAATAAGGTCTATTTAAAAGGAAAAAAATGTTTTTAATCAGAGACTCTTCAAACACAATGTGAAATAACAACAACAAAATCCTGTACCTTTAAACTTTCTCTTCCATGGCTCCTTTTTAGGCCTAACAAAACTAGGTCCACAAAAAGCACAGTCTGTGTCTTCCTTTGCTATCTAGACTAAGAAGCCTACCTCCTGCTCCTTAACTTGAATAGGCTGGCCAGAGAGCCTCATTAGGACCTCTCTTTAGGCTCCCTGTGACACTTCAACTCCAGGCATTCTGCTTCACTCTACCCAGACAAGTGACCTAATGAATTAGATCCAAAAGCTGATCTGCACTAACCATGGAGAAATTTTTACCTTTTATACTCTTACCATCTTCTCTATTTTCAACTATCATGGCCTGTCTACCTGACCTGTCCATCATTTTGCCATCTTCCCCAAAACTCAAGATCCAAGTCAAATGAACAAAAATATTAAAAACACTAATGGTAAATCTAACTAAAAATGCTAATGTTAAAAGCACTATTCTAGATGGAAAATGAATAGAAGACCTAATTTGTTACAAACTAGGAAACAAAGGACGCTACCTTCCTTCAAATTGGCCGAATTAGCACTCTTTGTAGCCTATCTCCAAGAGGTTCTGACCCTGAAACTTCTTGCTGTAGGCTGCTCTGACAAGAAATAACTAATTGCATATCTAGCTGTGAAGAATAATTCATCACATTATTGAATATCCATCTCATTAACTCTCCTTTCCACTGCCTGATAAAAGTGACTATATATTGAGCTCTAAGTATGTGCCAGGAATCACACTATACTCTTTATATATGTTTGTTTATTTTTTTATTTTTATTTTATTTTATTTTTTAGTGAGGAAGACTAGCTCTGAGCTAACATCCGTTGCCAATCCTCCTCTTTTTGCTGAGGAAGCTTGGCCCTGGTCTAATATCCATGCCCATCTTTCCTCTACTTTATATATGGGACGCCTGCCGCAGCATGGCTTGACAAGCGGTGCGTAGGTCCACTCCCAGGATCTGAACCTGCAAACCCCGGGCCGCCAAAGTGGAGCGCGCGAACTTAACCACTACGTCACTGGGCCAGCCTCTATATATTTTTTTACTTAATTCTTACAATAACCACATCAGTATCATTAATCTATTTGATAGGTAAAGAAACTGAGTTTTGGAGAAGGTAAGTAATTTTCCTATGATCACACAACTAGTAAATGAAAGAGCCAGGATTCACTCTCTTAACTATATCTTTAAAATATGATGATCATCTCTTTATAGCCAATATTTCATCAGACAAAGACACTGCATTACAATTAAGCTTCTATCCATTTTAACTTCAAAGCATACTTGCCTTCTATTTAACCTTGCCTTTATAGATATTTTTATTGTAGTTCAATCTAAATTTCTTCATTCTTCAAGTCAAGTCAGGTCCCAAAACACACTTAGTTCTCCCAGTGTTTATATTTCATGAATGCCACTCTACTGAACTTGTACATAACCCCCAGGGTCCTCTTCCCTTGATCTGCTGCTTATGGCCCAGGCCTTAATTTCTCTAGGGTCTAGAGTCATCTCTATATTTTTCCCCTTCTTTGCTTTTTTCTTTCTTGTTCTTTTCTAGAGAACAAGATACTAGTCCATAGGGACTAATCACCTGGCTAGACCAGAATGACACAGACTGCCTCACGAACTGGAATTCTTACAGCCCAAGAGCTCAATGTCCCAGGTCACAAATGATGAAAAGGACTGTACAGGCAATAGCTTTTTTGTGATCTCTTTTCTGATGGCTGCTAGAATGAAAAAAAAAACAAAGAAATATTACATCTATAAGAGGAACCATTAAACTCTTTCATATTATTAGAGTAGAAATCAATGTAATAAGTCCCCAACATGACCATAAATAATTTTTCTGCTGTTATCAACCAATACCAAATATACAGCATTAATATAAAAACAGCTATAAGGCTCCTTGCCAGCTAACTCCCCTTCTCCATCCTATTGCCAGCAGTTATGCACCTCAGTATCCAATTATTTCAGTGTTCTTTCAGTTCATAATAAATGATAGCTAGAACTGAAAACATGCCAGATTACCATCACAGCATTTAATCTTCTTAAGGTTTTCATAACCGGAGCTCTACATCTCCAATTCAGTCTCATTTTTGCTTTACATTTTCTCTTCTCCTATGCTTCTAGCTACATATCTTAATTATACATAGACACAATCATATCAAATAGAGTCAGCGCAATTGAGATCAACACCCTCATGCTAAAGTAGATCCTACACAGTCCTCTATATATTGTGGGTTGCAGATGGTTCTGGAAAAGAATAGAAAAAGATTATTTCAAAAAATACATTTTTAAAGCTCCAATTTTCTAATTACAAAAAGACCAAAATTTACCACAGTCCATTGGCCACATTCCTATCAAAATTATGATCTATTGTCATCTTCAGTTCCAATGGTGGCATTAATCACTTACCAAATATACACCAATTTCACATTTGTCATAGTCAAAGTATTTCAAAGCTGTCAAATTGCTTCCCAGCTACCAATACCAGTTCCAAAATTTCCCTAAGATCTAAACAAAATAATTTCAAAAAGTTTCCTTAGTATACCATATAACTAATAATATTTTTAACAATAATGACTTTATAGTCTAGATTAAAACTAATCACATAGATTCCAATATTATCTTCCACTGTACCCCTAATTGTACCCTCTGCTTAAGCAAAAAAAAAAAAAAAAAAAAGAAAGAAAGAAATATCCACCATTTCCTAAAACTTTCTTGCTTTTGGTCTTGCTCATCCATTCAGCCTCTATCTCCTCTCCTTAACTCTGGGTGTCCCAAATTTTATTGTTTTCCTTGCAAAACTCTTAATTGGAGGCTGTTCATTTTCCTTAACTCAGCCTTCTCAATAAGTCAAGATCAGGTTAGCATCGTCTCATACCTTCTTCATTGGATCCTCAAAGTATTATTTTACCATCTTCCCTCAACAGCCCTTCTTCCTTCAAAGTTCATACTACTCAATTTTATCACCCACTCATATGTTAAATGTCAACTTCCAGGTCTCTCCCCTACATTCACTGAGGACCTTGGTACCAACTGTTTTCCTTTCTCCTTTTCATCCTGAAAGCCTTCATTATCCCCCTTGATGACCTAACACATCCAAACCTCACAGCTCCTTCACATATCCTATTCTAATTTCTTCATCTCAACTCCAGTTTAACCATCCATTTCTGTAGTGACACCTGGAATAGCTCTACCTCCAAAACCAAACAGAGTTGTCAAGTTAAGAAGCAAATTCACCTGTTATTTTACCCTCAAATGAGTTTATTCAGGAATAGACAAAAGAATTGCAATTTGGGGTGTGCATGCTATGGCGAACCATGGGCAAATCTGGAGAACAAAAGAGGGGAGCTTGGTTTTTTGGGGTTTTTTATTGATGTCACAATAGTTTACAACATTGTGAGATTCCAGTTGTACATTATTATTTGTCAGTCACCAGGGAAGCTTGGTTTTATAGAGCAAAAGGGGGAGTATGGAGGGGCTGTTTAAAACGAAAGTCCATTGGGGGAAAGTAATAGTTCAGGGCGGCAGTGCCTTCTCAACAACTGAGCTGCTGCATCTCTCATTGGCTGGGCTGTTGCCAGGTGGGGAGAGAAATCTTCCTTCAGTAGTAAAGTAGTTGTACTTCCCATCAGTGATGCAAGCCCACATTTCCTCCTGTTTGAATTAAGGATATATGATAGGGTGTGAGAGCTCCCCCTACAGGCCTTCCTGACTCCAATTTAGTTGCAGTTTCTCTTATTCATTTGAGTCCACTCTCAGAACTACCTGTTTTTCTACCTCTCCTACACCTTATGCTCCTTGAATTTACCCTTAAACTTCCAAGGCCTTTAATTCATCAACCCTGTTACCTGTTCTCCAAGGCCAAGATGTCCTTTGGACTTCACTTCCTTCTCTACCTAGGAAAGATTACATGGACAGTGGGACTTCAATGACAGTAACCAGCCCTCTCAATTCTCCTATCCCCTTGATTTTCCACCATATCTATTCTGCCAATCTCCACCCACAATTCAACCCAACTACTTATATTTTACATTCCTGTTTACAGATTACAAAGTGCTACAGTCATGTATTGTTAATGATGGGGATGTGTTCTAAGAAATGCATCATTAGGCAATTTTGTCGTGTGAACATCATAGAATGTACTGGAGGGGAACAAAAGTTGCCACACCAAAATGTGTCCCTTTAACATGAGGATCATTTTAGGTGGATTATTTTTAAGAAACAAAAGACTCAGAAAGTTTTTCTTTTTACTTCCCTCTTAAATGCCTAAAAGAATTCAGATAAAAAAAACCTATCTCAGGAAGCGAGCTATCACCTTAGCATAACATGAACTACGTGGTAGACAGGGAGGAACCTAGAAAAGCCTGTTTGATGGGCTCCCCTGTGTGTTTTTCTGTTTCTGTGTGGCCAAACAAACCCTTGTTTTCCAAACATTTGCTCCATTTCACCTACTTGTGAATTCTCTTCATTCCCTTTGAAGTCCCTCACTCTCCCCACCCCCAATGGTATTTAAGGTGAGAGCTTCAGCCATTATGGTGAGGTAGTCAGTTTTTCTGGGTTTCCCCCATGTATACATGTTACATTAAACTTGTTTGTTTTTCTCCTGTTAATCTGTCTCATGTCAATTTAGTTCTTAGACCAGCAAAAAGAACCTATAAGGATACAGGAAAATTTCTTCTCCCCTAAAATACTTATACAAACCAAGATGGTATAGCCTAGACTATATGGTACTAATCTTATGAGACCACCATCATATATACAGTCCATTATTAACTGAAATGTTCTTATGTAGTGCATGACTATACTGAGTAAAATTCTATACACCTGACCATGAGTTTCCCCTCCACCCAATTGATCTTCCACTGCTGTAAGAATGATCTTCTAAAACATAAATTAGGCAAGACTTCAGGAATGGCAGAGTGGGGGCCTCAGCAAATCCTCTTCCCCCAAAGACAACAGAATAGGCTGGGAAGATGGCAGCATAGGAGGACTCTGAACTCACCTCCTCCCACGGACATATCAAATTTACAAATACCCTTGGAACAATTACCCCTGAGAAAGAACAGGAAACTGGATAAAAAGAACCCCCACAACAAGGGACAGCACTGACTGAGGTGGAAGAGGCAGAAATACCTTTCTGGAGAGGAAAAAAACACATTTGAGCCACAGCACTTCACGGCCGGGAGCAATCTTAAGCCACATAGGGGATCTGCCCCACCATCCAATGCCAGAAACAATTGTGTGCTACCACACTTGGGGCCAGCCCCACCCAGCTGCACTACTGAGAGAGGTGACCACAGCCTTACAGGCCAGAGGCCACAGCAATTGTGAGCCCCTAGAGTAGCAACCAGTCATGCTGGGGGCCTACTCACTTGACAGAAAAACTGCAGCAGGAATGTGCTATTAAACATTGCAGCCAACTGTGTTGGCGGGTACCCTCATCCCAGTAAAGTGACTGAAGGGACCAAGGCAGCCCCATGCAGCTGAGCCTTACAACCAAGCAGCCAGGGGGACAGCCTAGCCATCCAGTGCACCTGCAGTAAGAACAACCCTGCCACAACAGAAGGACACACGTAGAAGGACACAGGGGCATTCCCAGAACATCTGGAACTAGTGACAAGAGGGAAGCACATTGCTGGGCCTCATGAGGCATCTCTTACTTAAGGTCACTTCTCCAAGATTGGGAGACATAGACAATCTACCTAAAATATAGAGCACGTATTTTCATGAGCACAGAGAAATAGGTAAAATGAGGAGACAAAGGAATATGTTCCAAATAAGGGAACAGGACAAATCCTCAGAAAAAGAACTAAATTAAACAGAGATAAACAATCTACCTAATAAAGAGTACAAACTAATAGTCATAAGGATGCTCACTGATCTTGGGAGAAGAATAGATGAATACAGTGAGAACTTCAACAAAGAATTGGAAAATATAAAAAAGAACCAATCAGAACTGAAGAATACAATAAGAGAAATGAAAAATTCACTAGAGGGTATCAATGGCAGAGTAGATGATAAAGAAGAATGGATCAGCGAGCTGGACGAAAGACTAGAGGAAATCACCCAAGCTGAGCAGATAAAAAGAAAAAGAATTAAAAAGAATGAGGACAGTCTAAGGGACCTCTGGAACAACATCAAGCACATTAACATTCATATTATAGGTGTCCTATAAGGAGAAGAGAGAGACAAAGGGGCAGAGAATCTATTTGAAGAAATAATAGCTAAAAACTTTCCTAACCTAAGGGAAGAAACACACATCCAGGTACCAGAAACACAGAAAGCACCAAAAAAGATGAACACAAAGAGGCCCATGCCAAGATACATTATAATTAAAATGTCAAGAATTAAAGATAAAGAGAGAATCCTAAAAGCTGCAAGAGAAAGGCAACAAGCTGCATACAAAGGAAACCCCCGTAAAGCTATCAGCTGACTTCTCAGCAGAAACCTTATAGGCTAGAAGGGAGTGGCACAATATATTTAAAGTGCTGAAAGGAAAAAACCTACATCCAAGAATACTCTATCTGGCAAGGTTATCATTCAGAATGGAAGGAGAGATAAAGAGTTTCCCAGAAAAGCAAAAACTAAAGGAGTTTATCACCAAGAAACCAGCCTTATGAGAAATGCTAAAGGGACTTATTTAAGTGGAAAAGAAAAGACCAAAAACAGGAATAAGAAAATTACCAAAAAGAAAAAAGAAATCACTGGTAATGGCAAATATACAGTAAAGGTAGCAGATCAACCAGCTATGAAGCTAATATGAAGGTCAAGAGACAAAAGTATTATAATTATATATTACCATGATAAGAGGTTAATAGATACACAGAAAAAAAAGAGGCTAAATGTGATACCAAAAACATAAAGTGTGGGAGGGAGTAAAAGAGTACAGCTTTTAGCAAGAGGTCAAACTTAAGAGACCATCAACTTAATATAGATTGCTATGTACATAGGTCATTACATATGAACTTCATGGTAATCACAAACAAGAAACCTATAATAAATACACAAAAAAACATAATACTAAAGAAAGTCATCAAACCACAAGGGAAGAGAGCAAGAGAAGAAGAAAGGAACAGAGAACTACTAAAACATCCAGAAAAAAAGTTAAAAAATGGCAATAAGTACATACTTATCAATAGCTACTTTAAATGTCAATGGACTGGATGTTCCAATTAAAAGGCACAGAGTGACTGATTGGATAAAAAAATAAGACCCATATATACGCTGCATACAAGAAACACACTTCAGACCTAAACACACTCACAAGTTAAAAGTGAAGGGAAAGGGGCTGGCCTGGTGGTGCAAGTGGTTAAGTGCGTGCACTCCGCTGTGGCTGCCTGGGGTTTGCCGGTTCGGATCCCGGGCGTGCACCAACGTACCGCTTGGCAAGCCATGCTGTGGCGGCATCCCATATAAAGTGGAGGAAGATGGGCATGGATGTTAGCCCAGGGCCAGTCTTCCTCATCAAAAAGAGGAGGATTGGCAGATGTTAGCTCAGGGCTGATCTTCCTCACAAAAAAAAAAAAGTCAAGGGATGGAAAAAGATACTCCATGCAAATGGCAATGAAAAGAAAGCTAGGGAAGCAATACTTAGATCAGATAAAATAGACTTTAAAACGAAAACTGTAACAAGAGACAAAGGGCACTACATAATGATCAAGGGAACAAGCCAACTAGAGGATATAACACTTGTAAATATCTATGCACCCAACACAGGAGCACCTAAATATAAAGAGCAATTATTAACAGACATAAAAGGAGAAATAAACAGTAACACAATAATAGTAGGGGACTTTAATACTCCATTTACATCAATGGGTAGATCATCCAAACAGAAGATCAATAAGGAAACGTTGGCCTTAAACGACACACTAGACCAGTTGGACTTAGTAGATATATACAGAACATTCCATCCAAAAACCGAAGAATACACATTCTTTTCAAATGCACATGGAACATTCTCCAGGATAGATCACATATTAGGCCATAAAACAAGTCTCAATAAATTTAAGAAGACTGAAATAATTCCAAGCATCTTTTCTGACCACAATGGTATGAAACTACAAATCAACCACAGGAAGAAAATCAGAAAAGTCACAAATATGTGGAGATTAAACAAAATGCTACTGAACAATGATTGGGTCAATGAAGAAATCAAACGAGAAATCAAAAAATACCTAGAGACAAATGAAAATACAACATGCCAAAATTGATGAGATGCAGCAAAAGCAGTTCTAAGAGGGAAGTTTATAGCAATACAGGCCTACCTCAAAAAACAAGGAAAACCTCAAATAAACAATCTAACAGTGCATCTAAAGGAACTAGAAAAATAAGAACAAACAAAGCCCCAAATCAGTAGAAGGAAGGAAATAATAAAAATCAGAGCAGAAATAAATGAAATAGAAAGTAAACAACAATAGAAAACATCAATGAAACTAAGACCTGGTTTTTTGAAAAGATCAACAAAATTGACAAACCTTTAGTTAGACTCACCAAGAAAAAAAGAGAGAAGGCTCAAATAAAATCAGAAATGAAAGAGGAGAAATCACAACGGACACCTCAGAAATACAAAAGATTATAAGAAAATACTACAAAAAGCTATATGCCAACAAATTGGATAATCTAGAAGAAATGGATAAATTCTTAGAATTATACAACCTTCCAAAACTGAATCAAGAAGAAATAGAGAATCTGAATAGTCCGATTGCTAGTAAGGAGATTGAAACAGTAAACAAAAACCTCCCCAAAAACTAAAGTCCAAGACCAGATGGCTTCCCTGGTGAACTTTACCAAAGATTCAAAGAAGGTACCAAACATTAATACCTATCCTTCTCAAACTCTTCCAAAAAATTAAAGGGGAGAGGATGCTTCCTATCTCCTTCTATGAGGTCAACATTACCCTGATACCAAAACCAGACAAGGACAACACAAAAAAAGAAAATTGCAGGCCAATATCACTGATGAACATAGAAGCAAAAATCCTCAACAAAATACTAGCAAATCAAATACAAAACATTAAAAAGATCATATACCATGATCAAGTGGGATTTATTCCAGTGAGGCAGGGATGGCTCAACATCTGCAAATCAATCAACATGATACACCACATTAACAAAATGAAGAATAAAAATCACATGATCATCTCAATAGATGCAGAGAAAGCACTTAACAAGATGCAGCATCCATTTATTATAAAAACTCTGAATAAAATGGGTATAGAAGGAAAGTACCTCAACATAATAAAGGCCATCTGTGACAAACCCAAAGCTAATAACATACTCAGCAAAGAAAAACGGAAAGCTATCCCTTTAAGAACAGGAACCAGGGGCCGGCCCCATGGCGTAGCGGTGAAATGTGTGCGCTCCACTGCTGGCAGCCCGGGTTCGGATCCCGGGCACACACCGACACACCGCTTGTCAGGCCATGCTGTGGCGGCATCCCATATAAAGTGGAGGAAGATAGGCATGGATGTTAGCCCAGGGCCAGTCTTCCTCAGAAAAAAGAGGAAGATTGGCATGGATGTTAGCTCAGGGCTGACCTTCCTCACACACACACACACACACACACACACACACACACACACACACATAAATAAATAAATAAATAAATAAATAAATAAATAAATAAATAAAAACTTAAAAAAAAAAAAAAAGAACAGGAACCAGATAAGGATGGCCACATTTGCCACTCTTATTTAACATAGTATTGGAAGTCCTAGCCCAAGATATTAGGCAAGAAAAAGAAATAAAAGGGATCCAAATTGGAAAAGAAGAATGAAACTGTCACTATTTGCATATGACATGATTTTATATATAGAAAACCCTAAAGAATCAACCAGAAAACTTTTAGAAATAACAAATGAATACAGTAAAGTTGCAGGATACAAAATCAACAAACAAAAATCAGTTGCGTGTCTATACACTAACAATGAAGTAACAGAAAGTGAAATTAAGAATACAATTCCATTGGGGCCGGCCCCCTGGCTTAGCGGTTAAGTGCACACGCTCCGCTCCTGGTGGCCCGGGTTCAGATCCCGGGCGCACACTGACACACCGCTTGTCTGGCCATGCTGAGGTGGTATCCCACATACAGCAACTAGAAGGATGTGCAACTATGACATACAACTATCTACTGGGGCTTTGGGGAGAAAAAGGGAAAAAAAAAAAAAAAAGGAGGAGGATTGGCAATAGATGTGAGCTCAGGGCCGGTCTTCCTCACACACACACAAAAAAGAATACGATTCCATTTACAATTAGAACAAAAAGAATAACATACTTAGGAATAAATTTAACCAAAGAGGTAAAAGACCTGTACACTGAAAACTATAAAACATTGTTGAAAGAAATAGAAGACACAAAGAAATGGAAAGATATTCCATGCTCGTGGATTGGAAGAATAAACATAGTTAAAATGTCCATACTTCCTAAAGCAATCTATACATTCAACACAATCCCTCTCAAAGGTCCAACAACATTTTTCATAGAAATAGAAGAAAGAATCCTAAAACTTATATGGAACAACACAAGACACTGAATAGCAAAAGGAATTCTGGGAAAAAACAACAAAGCTGGAGGTATCACACTTCCTGATTTCAAAATATACTACAAAGCTCTACTAACCAAAACAGCATGGTACTGGCACAAAAACAGACACACAGAACAATGGAACAGAATCGAGAGCCTAGAAATAAACCCACACATCTATGGACAGCTAATTTTCAACCAGGGAGCCAAGAACATACAATGGAGAAAGGAAAGTCTCTTCAATAAATGGTGCTGGGAAAACTGGGCAGCCATATGCAAAAAAATAAAAGTAGACCATTATCTTACACTAGACACAAAAATTAACTCAAAATGGATTAAAGACTTGAATGTAAGACCTGAAACCATGAAACTTCTAGAAGAAAACATAGGCAGTTTGCTCTTCAACATTGGCCTTAGCAGTATATTTTCAAATACCATGTCTGACCAGACAAGGAAAACAAAAGAAAAAATAAACAACTGGGACTACATCAAACTAAAAAGCTTCTGCACAGCAAAGGAAACCATCAACAAAATGAAAGACAACCTAACAATTGGGAGAAGATATTTGAAAACAATATATCTGATAAGGGGTTCATATCCAAAGTATATAAAGAACTCATACATCTCAACAACAACAATAAAAGACTCAATTCAAAAGTGGGCAAAAGATTTGAACAGATATTTTTCCAAAGAAGATATACAGATAGCCAACAGGCACATGAAAAGATGTTCAGCATCACTAATTATTAGGGAAAGGCAAATCAAAACTACAACGAGATATCAGCTCACGCCTGTCAGAATGGCTATAATTAACAAGATAAGACATAACAAGTGTGTGAGAGTATGTGGAGCAAAGGGAACTCTAATACATTGCTGGTGGGAATGCAAACTGTTGCAGCCACTATGGAAAACAGTATGGAGATTCTTCAAAAAATTAAGAATAGAACTACCATATGATCCAGCTATTCCACTGCTGGTATTTATCCAAAGAACTTGTAAACACGAATGTGTAAAGATATATACACCCCTACGTTCATTGTGGCATTATTCACAATAGCTAAGACTTGGAAACAACCTAAGTGCCCATCAAGGGACAGATGGATATAGAAGCTGTGGTATATATACACAATGGAATACTACTCAGCTATATAAAAAAAAAAAAGATGAAACCTTGCCATTTGCCACAACATGGATACACCTTGAGGGTATTATGCTAAGCGAAATAAGTCAGAGGAAGAAAGTCAAATACCGTATGATTTCACTCATAAATAGAAGATAAAAAGAACAACAAACAAACATATAGAGACAGAGATTGGATGGTAGTTACCAGAGGGGAAGGGGGAGGGAGGAGGGCAAAAGGGGTGATTCACACATGTGTATGGTGATGGATGGTAATTAGTCTTTAGGTGGTGAACAGGATGTAGTCTACACAGAAATCAAAATATAACGATGGGGCCGGCCCCATGGCTTAGTGGTTGGGTGCACACGCTCCGCTGCTGGCAGCTCGGGTTCGGATCCCGGGCGCGCACCGACACACCGCTTCTCCGGCCATGCTGAGGCCGCGTCCCACATACAGCAACTAGAAGGATGTGCAGCTATGACATACAACTATCTACTGGGGCTTTGGGGGGAAAAGAATAAATAAATAAAATCTTTAAAA
This sequence comes from Ceratotherium simum simum, assembly GCF_057802395.1. Taxonomy (NCBI): domain Eukaryota; kingdom Metazoa; phylum Chordata; class Mammalia; order Perissodactyla; family Rhinocerotidae; genus Ceratotherium; species Ceratotherium simum. The sequence goes on along the minus strand of NC_141940.1, from coordinate 73,476,027 downwards.
AAAAATGATGTACACCTGAAATTTATATACTATTATAAACCAATGTTACCTCAATAAAAAAAAAAAAGCAATGGTATAACTGTACAAAATGGTCAAAAACCATTTCTGGACTCTGGAAATAAACCAAAATTAAACAATAAATTAAGAAGTGTCTAAGAAAACCTATTGAACCTTGGGTATGAACAGTGGAAGTTCATGGTGTTTTAGCCCGCGGCTGTTCACATCCACTCCCAACTCCAAGCTCCATTCGAGGGCCGGCCCTGTGGCTTGGTGGTTAAGTGCGCGCGCTGCGATGCTGGCGGCCTGGGTTCGGATCCCGGGTGCGCATCGAGGCACCACTTCTCCATCCATCCTGAGGCCGAGTCCCACATACAGCAACTGGAAGGGTGTGCAGCTATGACATACAACTATCTACTGGGGCTTTGGGGGGAAAAAAAAAATCAAGCTCCATTCGAGCTGATTTTACAAGGGCAGGGTGAGCCAAGCCATAAAACTCAACAACTTGGTTGCTGGAGGGGAATTACTTGTTTAGGAATAAGCATAAAAAAAGTCCTATGCCCAGGGGTGTTGAAAACAATAGTAAACTCCTCAGATCAGGGAAAACTAACATCATAGTTACCTGAGGTCACAATATTGGTTGAGGTAATCAACAGAACAGCAGGCCTACCCAAAAGTTTAGCAGAGAGACCCAGAAAACAAGACATCCCTAGTGGGACTTGAAAAGCTCCCTCATATCCCTGGTGCTCTAGAAGGCTATGCATATGTGCAAGGCTGTACTCAAGCTCAGGGTACTGGAAAGGTCCCTAGTTATCTACACTTCCCTGGCTGAATGTGAAGCCTTGCACAGGCACAGAGGAGACATGAGAAGGCCTAGCAGAAAGTAAAAATCAGGGAAGACTTGTAAACTCCCTGAACTTTGAATATGCTTCCTAAACCACACACAATTCATCAATAAAGGATGGAAGACAATACTGGCCCAAGGTGTTTAAGGACAACCTCTAACAAGTCACTGGCTGACCACTAAGCTATCCTGACCCAGTTATGACACCTGGGAAGCAGGCTTATAAATAAAAAGAATTTTTAAAAAACTGAGCAGGAATGCCCATTAGAATGGCTATAATCACCAAGACAAAAAACAATAAATGTTGGAGAGGCTGTGGAGAAACAGGAACCCTCATACACAGCTGGCAGGAATGCAAACTGGTGCAGTCTCTATGGAAAACGGTATGGAGATTCCTCAAAGAATTAAAAAGAGAAATACCTTATGATACAGCTATCCCACTACTGGGAATCTATCCAATGAACCTGAAATCAACAATCCAAAGAGGCTTATGCACCCCTATGTTCATTGCAGCATTATTCACTATAGCCAAGAAGTGGAAGCAATCCAAGTGTCCCTTGACTGATGATTGGATCAAGAAGATGTGGTATATATATACAAAGGAATACTACTCAGCCGTAAAAAAGACAAAATCGTCCCATTTGCAACAACATGGATGGACCTGGAGGGTATTATGTTAAGTGAAATAAGCCAGAAAGAGAAAGACAAACACCATATGATCTCACTCATATGTGGAATATAAACCAACACATGGACAGAGAAATCTGTATTGTGGTTACTGGGGGCAATGGGGGTTGGGGGTGGGCACAAGGGGTGAAGGGAGATGTGTATATGGTGATTGACAAACAAAAATGTACAACCAAAATTTCACAATGTTATAAACTATTAAGACATCAAGAAAAAAAAAAACTGAGCTGGCGGCCCGGGTTCGGATCCCGGGCGCACACCGACGCACCGCTTCTCCAGCCATGCTGGGGCCACGTCCCACATACAGCAGCTGGAAGGCTGTGCAGCTATGACATACAGCTATTTGCTGGGGCTTTGAGGGGAAAAATAAATAAATAAATAAAATTATAAAAAAAAAAAAAACTGAGCAGAAACATCAACAGGCTACAAACAGAAGTGGAGACAGAATCTACAGGATTAGTCCAGGCAAGTCACTAAACAAATAAAAAAAGAAACAAGACCACAACAACCTCTGGGGGGGTGGGGATAAGAACCTGAGCTTAACCTTTTGAGGAACTGCCAACTGTTTTCCAAAGTGGCTACACCCACTAGGATGGCTACAATCAAAAAGATAGACAATAAACAAGTGTTGGCAAGGATATGCAGAAAATTAGAACCCTCATACACTGCTGGTGGGAATGTAAAATGGTACAGCTGCTTTGGAAAACAGTGTGACACTTTCTCAAAAGGTTAAAAATAGAGTTTCTGTTGACCAACCCAGTTCGTTTTGCCTACTGCATGATTATGCCAATCACGAGTTTGCAAAGAGAAAGGATTTAATCACAAGGCAGCCAAACAAGGAGGTGGGAGAACCAATCTCAAATCCACCTCCCCAAAAAATGGGGATTAGGGATATTTATGGGATAAGGGGATGGGGTGGTCTGAAGTGGGAATAGATAAGAGGTAAGGAGAAGTAAGGTAACTGATGATCTGCGCAAGCGTAGTCAAGCTTCATGGCTCTTCATAGGACACATGTTCATAAAATGGTGGCATTAGCATGATCTGATGGTGGAGTTTTCAGCTCCTTGACGTCAAAGGGTCACTTATTGGTCATCCGCCACAGGCCAATTTGATGAATTGGTGGTCTCAACCGGCCTGAACTAGACAAGGAGTCAATTCTCAGTTCCTGAAAAACTTAAGCACCCAAGCATCAGAGATGTTATCTATAGGGTGGGCTTTAGTAATGCATTATCTAACTTTTGCAAACAGACAACTGAGTATAGTTAAAGCAAGTTGGCCTCCAGCTTCACTACCTACCAATATGACCCAAAAAGTGGAAACAACCCAAAATGTCCATCAATTGATGAGTGGATAAACAAAATATGGTATATTCATATAATGGAATACTATTCAGACATAAACAGTAATGAAGTAAGTACTGATATGTGCTACAACATGAATAAACCTTGAAAAAACTATGCTAAGCAAAAAAAAAGCCAGACCAAAAGGCCACATATTGTATGATTCCATTTATATGAAATATCCAGAGTGGGCAAATCCATAGAAACAGAAAGTGATACTGAACCAAGTGGGCTCACCTCCTGGTGAGTTAAATAAGACTCTACACCAGTGGACATTGTCTCACAAAGTAAAGTGTATTTGCAGCAAATAGGAGGCCATGAGGAATCATTTCCAAAGTCATGGCGCCCCCAAACAAAGGGAAGCAGGAAATTTTATTTTGGTTGGGGAATGAATATTCAAAAGGGAGAGGCGGGTACACTGCAGATTATGGTAATGAGGCTTGATCTCCTTCTGAAGAGATCTTCGCATTAAAAATAAGGCAAGGTCATGGGCGTAGCTCTTGTAGGGAGGCTTGGTTAGCTTCAGGGTGGTTGCTGGTTGTGTCTCCTTAACATAAAAAACAACTTGGAAAAACAGTTAAATGCTTCCAAACCCACCCTTGAGTTCCTCGGGGCACTAGTCAGTGACAAATCGCTCCTCTAGTTTTATCCTGCTCCTCATTCTTGAGGGGCAGAGGCTGAAGGTCCGTCTTCTGTAACTGCTTCCTGCTGAGCATGGGCGTTGTGATAGGGACCATTAGAGCAGCAAATTTTATAGCTAATCTTCAAATAGGTTTGCAGGTCACCAGAGGCATACGAATTGTTTGTAACAACCATTTGTAATTTTATAGCCTCAATGTGTTTAGGATCTGGGCATACTTGCTCCCCTTCCCCCCTCCACATTCCACTAGCTCTTTATAGTCTAGCTACTGGGTTGCCCATTTCTCTGATGGACCTAGTCTTGCTGCCCAGGAACATGCAACCTCCTTGTATGGGGTTGGTTAGGATCCAGGGCAAAGCCTGGGGTGAATAGCCAGTCATTACTCATCTGCATAGTGTCTCGGAAACAAGAGCTTCAAATCAGAGAGTGGTTTGCAGGAAAACTGAGAGTCATCAATTGTCTGTGATGATCTCTCTTGATGTTCAGGCGTGGGCACCTTTTTTACCCGTGTGTGGTGGATCCAAGGAGTGACTCCTAATTTTAGGGAAGAGTGTGTGGTTAGTAAGACCAAGAGAGGTCCTACCCAAATAGGATTTAGCTGATCTTGGGATGAACCGCTTTTCCAAGTTTTAAGATAGACCCAATCTCCCGGCTCATATGGGTGGAGTTTGACCTCCTTAGGCAAGGGAAGACAGAAGTTTCCATACTTATTGAGTGCATCTACCACCTGCTTCAGATTGATTATGTGTTTGATTGCCATGTAAACCTTTGGGTCTGGGTTTGTGAGCAAATCTGAGTCCTTAGGGAATGGCCTCCCATAGGTCATTTCAAAGGGGCTAAGCTTCAGTTTGCCTTTTGGAGCTGCCCTTATCTGAGTGAGGGCTACTGGCAGTAACTTTAGCCAATTTTCCTGCATCTCTTGGCGCAATTTAGACAAGGTTTTCTTTCTTTCTTTTTTTGTGAGGAAGATCAGCCCTGAGCTAACATCCATGCCAATCCTCCTCTTTTTTGCTGAGGAAGACCGGACTTGAGCTAACATCTATTGTCAATCCTCCTCCTTTTTTTTCCCCTTTTTCTTCCCAAAGCCCCAGTAGATAGTTGTATGTCATAGTTGCACATCCTTCTAGTTGCTGTATGTGGGACGCCACCTCAGCATGGCTGGACAAGCGGTGCATCGGTGCGCGCCTGGGATCCGAACCTGGGCCACCAGCAGCAGAGCGTGCACACTTAACCGCTAAGCCATGGGGCTGGTCCCATCCCAAGGTTTTTCTTTAAAGTTTGATTTGCCCTCTCAGTTTTTCCAGACGATTGTGGTCTCCATACGGCAGGTAGCCTCCATTTAATTTTTAAAACTCTGGCTACTTCAGAGGTTAATTTTGATATAAAAGCTGGCCCACTGTAACTCTGAATTGATCTAGGCAACCAAAAATGGGGAATTATTTCTTTTAACAACATTTTTGTTACTTCACTCGCCCTCTCTGACCTACAAGGACAGGCTTCAATCCATCCAGTAAATGTATCCACAAACACCAAGAGGTATTTGTACCCTCCGGGGGCTGTGGGCATAACAGTAAAATCAATTTGCCAGTCTTCCCCCAGTAAAGTTCCCCAAATTTGAGTTGCTTTGGCCAGGGGAGGTATAGGAGGTCTGGTTTGTACATTATTCTTCTGGCAATAAACGCACTGTCCAGTTATTTTTTCAATGAGTTCCTTTATGCCTGGGGTGTTTACGACCTTCATCAGCCATAGGTATAAGGTTTCTTTTCCATAATGGGTAGAATCGTGAGCCCTTTTTTTTTTTTTTGGTGAGGAAGATCAGCCCTGAGCTAACATCCATGCCAATCCTCCTCTTTTTGCTGAGGAAGACCAGCCCTAAGCTAATATCTATTGCCAATCCTCCTCCTTTTTTTTTCCCCCTTTTCTCCCCAAAGCCACAGTAGATAGTTGTATGTCATAGCTGCACATCCCTCTAGTTGCTGTATGTGGGACGCTGCCTCATCATGGCCGGATAAGCAGTGTGTTGTGCGCGCCTGGGATCCGAACCCGGGCCGCCAGTAGCAGAGCGCGTGCACTTAACCGCTAAGCCACGGGGCCAGCCCACATGAGCACTCTTAAGGAGCCCACAAGCTGTTTGTTTGGGGACACAGATCTTCCCTCGTGGGTTTATCATCCAGCCCTTAGCTATTGGGGACCACTGATAACCCTGTGTTGTGGCTTCTCTTACTTCATCAGGGGAATACACTGGTGTAAACTCATAGAAGGGTAGAGTAGGAATTAATGGTAATTGGAGAAGCTCTCCTGATATAGCAGCCCTTTTTGCAGCTGCATCTGCCAAGTTATTCCCTTTTATAGCCTCTGATTCCCCACTTTGATGGCCTCTGCAATGGACTACAGCTAGCTCTTTGGGGCCCTGTACTGCTTCCAGCAGTTTAAGGATCTCTGGCCCATGTTTAATTTCTTTTCTGCTGCTATTAAGGAGTCCTCTTTCTTTCCAAAAGGCTCCATGAGCGTGAATTACAGAGAAAGCATATTTAGAGTCTGTGTATATTGTTATTATTTTTTCTTTTCCCGATTCCAAAGCTCTGGTTAATGCAATTATTTCTGCCTTTTGGGCCAAGGTGCCTGGTGTCAGCCCCCTGGCCTCTATGGTTGCATGCAGAGACACTACTGCATAACTTGCTCTTCTTTGTCCATTAATCATGAAGCTGCTCCCATGTACAAACCATACTTCCTCTGCATTAAACAATGGTTCGCTTTGGAGATTCCTGCGGCTAGAATAAACCTGATCAATCACTTCTGGGCAAGCATGGGTAATAGGCCCATTGGAATCAGGGACAGGGTAGCTGGGTTTAAGGTATGACAGGGCTTTAAGGAAATCTGAGGGGAATCTAGCATCATAGCTTGATATTGTAATATTCTATTCTGGGATAGCCATAAATGTCCTTTAGTCTCTAGTAGGCTAGAGACTTGATGAGGGGTCCACACCATCATAGGTTGGCCCATAGTCAGTTTTTCTGCTTTCTTGATTAAGAGGCAGGTGGCAGCTACAGCTCTCAAGCATGGGGGGCCATCCTTTCACCATGGTGTCTAGCTGCTTTGAGAAATAGGCTATCACTCTTTTTAGGGGTCCCAACATTTGGGTTAGCATGCCCATAACTATTCCCTGTCCTTCAGGAACATATAGGTCAAATGTTTTACCCAGGTCTGGTAAGGCCAGTACAGGCGCTTCCATTAGCAAGTTTTTAAGCTTATTGAAAGCTTGGTCACATAGTGTATCCCGTTCAAAGGGGTCTGTTTAGGGCCCCAGTAGTTTATCGTAAAGAGGCTTAGCAATTAATCCAAAGTTAGGCATGCAAATGTGGCAAAAATTAGCCATCCCCAAGAGTCCTCGTAGCTACCTACAAGTTTTTGGTGGAGTAAGCTGGCATATTACCATTTTCCTCTCCTGCGGAAGGCTGTATTGTCCCCTTGAAATGATGAACTCCAAATATTTTACAGTCTCTTTAGATATTTGTGCCTTTCCTTTAGACACTTTATATCCGTTACTAGCTAAAATGTTCAACATAATTATAGTGTTTTTATCGGAGATCTCCTTAGTAGGGCTGGCTCTTAGGATATCATCCACATACTGTAACACAGTACTCTGTTTTAATTTTAGTTCCCTTAAATCTCAGCCTAGGATTTCCCCCAAAGATTGTAGGGGAGTTTTTAAACCCTTGGGGTAAGACAGTCTAGCAATACTGTTGCTTCTGGTGGGAGTCTGGGTCCTCCCATTCAAAGGCAAATATCTCCTGGGACTCAGGATCCAATGGGATGCAGAAAAAAGCATCTTTTAAATGCAGGACTGTACAGAACCTTCTGTCCCCAAGGAGGATAGCTAGCAGGGTGTATGGATTAGGTACTACAGGATGTATGTCTTGGACAGCCTCGTTGACAGCCCTAAGGTCTTCAACAAACCTATATTCCCCTGTTCCTGGTTTTTTAATGGGTAAAATGGGAGTGTTCCATGGGGATCTACATGGCTTGATCAATCTCTGTTCTAAACGCCTATTAATTACAGGAAGGATTCCTTTTATGGCTTCTGCCTTCAAGGGGTATTGTTTCACTAGGGGCCAGTGATCTATCTGCTTCAATTTTACCTTTACTGGCATGGCACTGGCTGCTCACTCCACCTGTCCTTGTGCCCATACTTCCGAGTTAACTCAGCTTAAAACATTTAGGGGAATCTCTTCCTTCTCAGGTGCTGGTGTATCCTATAATAGGGCCATAAGCTCAACTCCCTGACTTTTGGGAACTTAGATCTCTATTTTATCTTGTTCTCAGCTTATTGAGGCCCCTAACTTAGATAGTATACCTCTACCCAGAAGGGGAACAGGGCATTCTGGTACATACAAAAAAGAATGCTTCAGCAATTTTGATCCTATTTCACAGGTCAAGGGCTCCAGAAACCTTTTGGTCTCTCCCTTTCCTGATACTCCTTTTATGTCACACTTTCTTTTTGAAAGGTTTCCCTTTTGGGTATTAGCACCAAGAACGTAGCTCCAGTATCGAGCAACAATTCAACATGCTCTCCTCCTACTGTTAATGTCACCCGGGACTCCTTGAGGGAGATGAGGATTTGGTTGCCCAGAGCCAACTGAGGAGCCCCACAGCCCCGTCACTTCTCACCTATAGTCAAGGGAAGTTGCCATGGCTCAGTCTTGTTCAATCCTCCCTCTATGGGGACAGTTTGGACAGTCCTGCAGCCACTGCCCTTCCTGTTTGCAGTACATGCACTGGTTAGCCCCCAGCTTTGTTGGTGGCTTTCTGGTCCCTCGGTGGGGGCCGGGGTCACTCACCCATGGTGTCTTCCTTCTCTCCCTCGGTTACCTTGAGTAGACTGAAGGGCCACAGCTAACAGGGCAGCTTGCCTTTTCATCTTCTTGTCTTCCTTTTCATGCTCAGCTTCATCTCTGTTACTGAACACCCTAAATGCAGCCTCTACTAGTTGTGCAGGGTTAGTATCAGGACCTATAGCCAACTTTTGGAGTTTCCTACGGATGTCTGGAGTACTTTGAGATATGAAATAGGTATTAAGAACCACTGTACTGCCCGGGGCCTCAGGGTCCCAATTTGTATATTGCCTGAGGCAGTCCCACAGCCTCTGAAAAAAAGCAGAGAGGTTTTCCTCAGGGCCTTGTTGGACCTCTCTCAATTTCAACCAGTTAATGGGTGGCTGGCTTACCTATTTTCATGGCTTTCAAAAGAAGACCCCAAAAATGTCCTAGCTTTTCTCGATCATCAGGATCATTGGGATTCCACCCAGGGTCAGTCTTTGGTACAGCCTGTTCACCAGGCCTGTGAATGTCTGATCCTGGGTCATATTCATTATCTGCTTGTTCTCTAAACAGATGACTTTTCCTCAGCTGTGAGGAATGTAGTTAACAGGCTTTGAATATCTGTCCAGGTTGGATTATGATGGAGAAGATTCCCCTTATCAGGTTTATGAATTCCTCTGGGTCAGCCCTCAATCCTTCCAATTATACAGATCAGAGGTGGAAAAGGGGATGTGTACATTAATAAATCTCCCCTCACAATCAGGTACCTGTCTTAGGGGATATAGCCCAGGTTTTTAACTGGTTCCTAATCTAGTTGTACTGTCTGGGAGAGGAGGGTGAAGGGTCTTTGGTTGTTGGAGAGTCCAATTCCCCGTAGAGGGATTGCTCGGGGGGGACAGTAAAGAGCTTGGCCCTGTCACAGCCTCTGGCTTAAGCAGGGGTGAGGTAGAGGAATAAGGTGGAGGTCACTCGGTGCTCATCAGCTGGTCTAGTGGTGGGGCCAAAGCTGGAGTATCTGAGCGAGGTGGACTCTGAAGTGGGCTTTTCTTAATCTCACGGTTCCTGATTTGGAGGAGCAGGTCCTCCTCATCAGAAAGATCTTCTAATATGGGAAGTATGTTTGAACTCTTAGATTCAACCTTTAACCCTTCATTTAGACATAGTGCCATGAAGCACTGGACATAGGGATTTCTTGGTCCTTTTGCAAAATAGGTCTAATTGTAGTATGGCGTTAGCATTTAGGGCCCCATTTTCTGGCTCTTTTTCCCCATCTTCCAATTCTGGAGGATGCAGCCCAATGGGCTTTCCTCAGGGATGGAGCTTGCTCCCTCCATATTCTAGCGCCTTTTCTTACGGTCTGTTTCCAACCTTCCTCTGGGATGGAGCTTGCTCCCTCCATGTTCTAGCGCCTTTTCTTGTGGTCTGTTTCCAACCTCCCGGGATGTAACAGTTAGTGGTGATGCAGATGCCACAAGGTTGTGCCCAGAGGAGGTTTAGCACCCTAATAGCCTGAAACTAGACCCAGGCTGCATAACTAAATCCTTAAAGGCAAAATAAAATGGGTGGACTCTGGGTTTCACCCAGGGACCACTGATAGGGAGCGCAAGGAAAAAGAAAACCTAGGAGTCCAGAAAAGCCAGACTGTGGAAGAACAAGATTGATGTCGAACATCTTTGCATGAAATGCCAGTGTCAGCGTCCTTGTAATGTCAAGCGTCCTTGACAAAAAGCTATGTCGAGCATCCTCGGCAAAACAAACAAATACACAAAAACCGGTTCAGCAACTCCAAAGGAGTTTAACCCCATCCAAGGGGATCCCTCCTGCGATCACAGGGACAACACAAAGACAGACTCAGTGGGGGCCTCAAACCCCCACCTTGTCACTCCAGATGAGATTCAATCTCCAGAGGGGATTTGACCCCTAGACAGACTCAGGGCATTCCAGATAAGATTCAATCTCCAGATGGGGTTTAACCCCTGACTAGTCACCAGGGATTGCTCCTGTTTCACCAGAGCCAAGCATCGGCCCTTCTAGAATGGCTGGATCATGCAATCCTTCCAGACAGAGGGGACTCACTCCCCTGAGCTAGGCTACCTCAGGGTGGGAACTCAAACCCTGAAGCCAGGCCCCAACAGACAGGCTTTGTGAGAGAACTTAAGGAAATAACTCCTATAGCCATGTCATGGGGTTGGCGCCACTCACCTCCATGGAGAGATCCTCCGAGCAAAGCGCTCAGTGCAGCCACTGGGTCTCCCGATGGGGCAGCGATGTCAAGCCAGCAGCACAGGCACCACAAAGGGGTATGTCCCCCCTGGGTCGCCAATTAGATATCGAACCAAGTGGGCTTGCCTCCTGGTGAGTTAAATAAGACTCTACACCAGTGGAAGTTGTCTCACAAAGTAAAGTATATTTGCAGCAAATAGGAGGTCATGAGGAATCATTTCCAAAGTCATGGTGTCCCTGAACAAAGGGAAGCAGGAACTTTTATTTTGGTTGGGTAATGAATATACAAAAGGGAGAGGTGGGTACACTGCAGATTATGGTAATGAGGCTTGATCTCCTCCTGAAGAGATCTTCGCATTAAAAATAATGCAAAGTGAAATAAGTCAGAGGGAGAAGGTCAAATGATTTCCTTCATTAAGTAGTAGATAATAACAACAATAAACAAACACATGGGGCCAGAGATTGGATTGGTGGTTACCAGAGGGGAAGCGGGGAGGGAGGGGGGGTGAAAGGGATAATTCAGTACATGTGTGTGGTGATGGGTTGTAATTAGTAGTTTGGTGGTGAACATGATGTAATCTACGCAGAAATAGAAGTATAATGATGTACACCTGAAATTTTTACAATGTTATAAACCAATGTTACTGCAATAAACAAAAAATTAAAAAAATAAATAAATAAAAATTAAAAAAAGGAATAAAATAATAAAAATAAGGCAAGGTCATGGGCATAGCTCTTGTAGGGAAGCTTGGTTAGCTTCAAGGTGGTTGCTGGTTGTGTCTCCTTAACATAAAAAGCAACTTGGAAAAACAGTTAAATGCTTCCAAACCCACCCTTGAGTTCCTCAGGGCACTAGTCCGTGACAAAAGTAGACTTTTGGTTGCCAGGGGTTGGGGGGAAATGCGAAGTGACTGCTAACCTATACAGAGTTTCTTTTTGGCATGATGAAAATGTTCTGGAATTAGATAGTAGTGATGGTTGCACAACCTTGTGAATATACTAAAAACCACTGAGTTATATACTTTAAAATGGTGAATTGTATGGTATGTGAATTACATCTCAATTAAAAAAGAAAAATTAATGCTAAGTGAAAGCAGCCAGATACAAAAGGCTATATAGATTCCATTGACATGAAATCTCTAGAAAAGGCAAACCTATAGAGACAGAAAGCAGATTGCCTGGGGCTAGGGGTGGGAAAGGGGATTGACCAAAAAAGGATACAAGAGATTTTATAGTCTGATGGAAATGTCTAAAATTGGATTGTGGTCATGGTTGCACAACTATATAAATTTACTAAAACTCATTGAATTGTGTACTTTAAATAGGTAAATTTTAGGCTATGTAAATTATACTTCAATAAAGCTGTTGTTAAAAAAGAAAATATAAATAAACTAGGGCTCCTTAGAGAACTGGCAGGTCAGGGGCAGGAAATATACAAGCTTTGCGCCAGAAATCAAGCAAGCTATGAAACCCTAATGAATAGTGTCAGGGGATATGGGAGGCAACACTCTGGTAAAAGACGGGCCAATTTGAGCATTAACAAGAATGATGAATACAGTCAATTGAAACCCATTGAATACATTTTAAAAAACCACGAGTTCATAATGATAGAGAACAAACACACACAACTCATTGTACATCACTGAAAGTAACTAAGGCACCAACTCTTCATTCTGAAAGTTGGCAATCAAGTCCAAGATCAAAAGTCAAGCATCTCTCCTGCCTTCCCTGTACAGGTAACCCAATAGCCCTAATTGATAAGGGAAAGTTTACTTTCAGAACAATTCCAGCTAATTAGTGTAGAAGATAAAATTAGGAAATCACCATTTTGAAACTCCTAGTGAAATAATTAATTCTGACAATGATCATCAATTAATTAAACCATTAGATGAAAGGTTGACAGGAAACATCATAATAAAGGAATCAGGCTATTACCTGTTCATTAAAGGTGGAATAGACATGTGCCTCCAGATGTGATTCAAAGAGAATTACACAGCAACCCCTGTGAAATATTCCTGACCAAAAAAAAAAAAGTTGAACCTGAATATCATCAAGCCTCTAAAGCTAACTTCCATTACAGAAAAACATGAGGTATAGAGGAATAAAGTAAATGACAGCATAAGAAAGAAAACAGACACATCCAAAATGTGGGATTTTCTATAGGACAACTGACCCACTTTCTGCAACAAGTCAATGGCTTGAAAAAGAAAAAGTGAGGAGCAGACTGCTTTAGATTAAGAGGGACTTAAGAGATAATAACCATCTTGCATAACCGAAACTTTGTACCACTTTCCCCCTTGATTGCAGTGAATATTTCACAATGTATACGTATGTCAAATCATCAAGTTGTACACCTTAAATATATAATTTTTAATTGTCAATTACACCTTGTCTTAGTCCATCTGGGCTGCTATAACAAAATACCACACACTACGTGGCTTATAAATAACAGAAATTTATTTTCTGTTATTTCTTAATTCCAAGATTAAGACGCTGGCAGAGGGCCGGCTCCGTGGCTTAGCGGTTAAGTGCGTGCGCTCTGATGCTGGCGGCCCGGGTTCGGATCCCGGGCGCGCCCCGAGGCACCACTTCTCCGTCCAACGCGAGGCCGAGTCCCACGTACAGCAACTAGAAGGATGTGAACCTATGACATACAACTATCTACTGGGGCTTTGGGGGGAAAAAAATGAATAAATAAAATCTTTAAAAAAAAAAAAGACGCTGGCAGATTAAGTGCCTGGTGAAAGCCCGCTTCCTGGTTCATAGACCACTCTCCTCTTGCTGTGTTCTCACATGATGGAATGGGCGAGGGATCTCTCTGGGGTCTCTTTTATAAAGGCACCAATCCCATTCATGAGGGCTCCATCCTAATGATCTAATCACCCCAGAGGCCCCCACCTCCTAATACCATCACATTGGGGGATTAGGTTTCAAAATATGAATTTGGGGGGACACAAACTTTTAATCTATAGGAACCTCAATAAAGCTGGAAAAAAAAAGAGATACTAACCAAATGTAATGTGTAAAGTATGGACCTTGTTTGGATCCTTATATGAACAAACCAACTGTTAGACAATCTTTTGAGATAATCTGAGAAATTTTATAATGGACTGGGTATTAGATGCTATTAAGGAATAATTAATTTTGTAAGATAGCATAATGACATCATGGTTATATAAGAAAATGTCTGTACTTTTTAGACATGCCTACTGAATATGCAGAGGTGAAATAACATGATGTCTGGGATTGGCTTTAAAATACTTCAGCAAATTTTGAAAAAAGAAAGGAAAGAGAAAGAAGAAAGAGTTGAAATAAGACTGGCAAAATCTCAATGGTTAATGGGTATATGAGGGTTCATTATACTATTCTCTTTACATATGAGTACATTTGAAAATATTTAATAATATTTTTAAATTCACAAATCTGACCATGTAACTTCCAAGCATAACAAAGCCTTCAATGGTTCTCCAGGTCTACAGAAATAAAGTTCAAATCTACAGCACAGTCTATAAAGCCCTCCATAACGTGGTCCCCAACTTCATCTCTTACCACTCCCTAAATTCCAGCCACTAAACCTATTTCACACCTCCATGCCTCTGCATCTACTGTTTCCTCTGTCGTTGTTATCACACTACTTCCCACACCTTTCTGGTCTGAGAAGAGTTTTCTGGTTCCAACATAGGTCTCCTCTGTGAAGGCTTTCTTGATCTCCAACATTCAGTCTACTTTGGTTTTGAACCTTATTCTACTATCACATAATGTCTGAGTTCTTAGCTGCAGCCTTAGAGTCTTTGCTTAGGTTCGAACTCCTATACCCAGGACTTCTGTCACTAGGATTCCTAGAGTCTTAATATCTAGTCCTTCCATGGCTCTCACTGCACTGTTTCCCACTAACAGACCTCAGAGTCACTGTCATAGGGCAGAATATTTAAGGAGACACTCACTCTCAAGGCCAAGCAAGTGTAAGATTGGCACTACAGACACTTCATTTGCCTCACCCTCGTCCTGGCCCTGGTCCCTCCTCAGACCTTAAAGTCCTAGCATTAAAGTCCTTCTTCTGATAATCAACAACTACAGCCAAGTGGCAGGGTACAAAATCAACTTACAGAAATCAGTTGCATTTCTATATACCAACAATGAACTAATAGAAAGAGAACTCAAGAAGACAATCCCATTTACAATTGCAACAAAAAGAATAAAATATCTAGGAGTAAATTTAACCAAGGAAGTGAAAGACCTATACAATGAAAACTATAGGACATTACTGAGTGAAATCAATGATGACATAAAGAAATGGAAAAATATTCCATGCACTTGGATTGGAAGAATAAACATTGTTAAAATGTCCATACTACCTAAAGCAATCTACAGATTCAATGCAATCCCAATCAGAATCTCAAGGACATTCTTCACAGAAATAGAACAAAGAATACTAGCATTCATATGGGGCAACAAAAGACCCCGTATAGCTAAAGCAATCCTGAGAAAGAAGAACAAGGCTGGAGGCAACACAATCCCTGACTTCAAAACATACTACAAAGCGATAGTAATTAAAACAGCATGGTACTGGTACAAAAACAGACACACAGATCAATGGAACAGAATTGAAAGTCCAGAAATAAAACCTCATATCTATGGGCAGCTAATCTTTGACAAAGGAGCTAAGGACATACAGTGGAGAAAGGAAAGTCTCTTCAATAAGTGGTGCCGGGAAAACTGGACAGCCACTTGCAAAAGAGTGAAAGTAGACCATCTTCTTTCGCCATACACAAAAATTAACTCAAAATGGATCAAAGACCTGAAGGTGAGACCTGAAACTATAGAACTCCTGGAGGAAAATATAGGTAGTACACTACTCGTCATCGGCCATAAAGGGATCTTTTTGAATTCCATGTCTACTCAGACAAGGGAAACAAAATAAAAAATAAACAAGTGGGACTTCATCAGATTAAAGAGCTTCTACAAGGCAAATGAAACCAGGATCAAAATGAATAGGGAACCCACCAGCTGGGAAAAAAATATTTGCAAACCATATATCTGACAAGGGATTAATCTCCATAATATATAAAGAACTCACACAACTGAATAACAAAAAAACAAACAACCCAATCAAAAAACGGGCAGAGGAAATTAACAGACACTTCTCCAAAGAAGATATACAGATGGCCAATAGGCACATGAAAAGATGCTCAACATCACTAATCACCAGGGAAATGCAAATCAAAACCACACTAAGATATCATCTTACACCCATTAGAATGGCTATAATCACCAAGACAAAAAGCAACAAATGCTGGAGAGGCTGTGGAGAAATGGGAACCCTAATCCACTGCTGGTGGGAATGCAAACTGGTGCAGCCTCTATGGAAAACAGTATGGAGATTCCTCAAAAAATTAAAAATAGAAATACCTTATGATCCAGCTATCTCACTACTGGGTATCCACCCAACGAACCTGAAATCAACAATCCAAAGAGGTTTATGCACCCCTATGTTCATTGCAGCATTATTCGCTATAGCCAAGACACAGAAGCAACCCAAGTGTCCCTCAACTGATGACTGGATCAAGAAGATGTGGTATATATATACCATGGCATACTACTCAGCCATCAAAAAAGACAAAATCATCCCATTTGCAACAACATGGATGGACCTGGAGGGTATTAAGTTAAGTGAAATAAGCCAGAAAGAGAAAGACAAACAGTGCATGATTTCACTCATATGTGGAAGATAAACCAACACACAGACAGATAGAACTGTTTAGTGGTTACCAGGGGCTAGAGGGTTGGGGGGTGGGCACAAGGGGTGGAGGGATGCACTTATATGGTAACTGATAAACAATAATGTACAACAAAAATTTCACATTAAACAAACAAAAAAAAAACTGGGACAATCCTAGGCAAACCAGGAGGAGCCAGTCATCCCAGTCCACTCTTTATAGTGTGATTCTTAGTAATTAAAGATGCATATTTTGCCTTCAGTTTACCTCTGAAGAACTGCTTCAAAAAAACAAAAAAAAAGTTCTTCTTCTTATCTTTTACCACTCTCAGCTCAGTTTCACTCACTCACATCCACCTCAACTCCCTTCTAATACTTGGCATATTGGAAAATGTGCCTCTTTCCATTTGTGAGCTGAAAATTTGCCCTGACTGTGGGCCCTGGTTGCTGAGTGTTAAGAGCAGTGTTGGTATTACACCAGACACAGAAATGGAAATAGCTTAAATCCTTAGTGAAATCAGACATAAAAACCAGTACCATCAAACTCTAAAATCTCTTGAAAGTACTCATCAGATCCCTTCAAATCACCATAAGTATCCTTCTACCTCTTCTTCCTCCAATTAAGACTGCCTTTCTCGGGGTCGGCCCCGTGGCTTGGCGGTTAAGTGCGCGCACTCTGCTGCTGGTGGCCCGGGTTCGGATCCTGGGCGCGCACCAAGGCACTGCTTCTCCGGCCATGCTGAGGCCAAGTCCCACATACAGCAACTAGAAGGATGTGCAGCTATGACATACAACAATCTACTGGGGCTTTGGGGGAAAAAAATAAATAAATAAAATCTTTAAAAAAAAAAAAAAAAGACTGCCTTTCTCTCAGACTTGGAAGACATGGTATAGTATAGTATCAAGTATCTGAAGGGCAATCATGTGGAAGCCTGGGTAGAGGTCATCTCAGTTCCCAGAAGCAGAACTAGGATCAGTGGGTGGAAGTTACAGGAAGACATTTCTTCTCATTGTTAAGAAGAACTTGACACAATCAAAGCTGTTCAGAGGTGAAGTAGACTATCTGTATGAGGTGGTGAGCTCTCTGGCACTCAAGTGGAGACTGGAAAGTCTTAACCCTGAGATCAGGACTGTACAGTTGTATAGGTTGGTTAGTGCATGAGGACACCTGGCTAAGAGGGCGACTAAGGCTGAAATCCAGCCAGAGCTGCAGTAGGTATGTCATGCATCCTGGGATCTGTCGTTCACAGGAAAAGGCTCCTTTTTATACTTCACTTAAAGGTACTCCAGGTCTAGCAGATAGAGAGAGATTTCCTCATTAGGTGAGAGATCAGATCAGTAACTGCTAACTCCCTGCCAACTCTTATCATCTATTAGTCTATGGTCACAGTTATGTATAATCAAAACTCAAGAAAATAAAGAAGAAAATCCAAGCAAACATATTCCATTTAACCCAAAGGAGCATAATTTAATTACACTTTTCAAAGTATTGTTGCATTTGAAGGCCTCTTAACTTCATCCCACATGACGTTCTGGGATGTGCTGCTGCTGGAGGGAGAGAGATGGGGTGAGTGGTCTTCCATGTTTGGTGAGCTCTCTTAATAACAAGGAGTGAGCTGTGCTACATCTGAGGCATATCCAGTGCCTGTCATATTTGTCTTTGGAGTTGAAGCACCATTAAAATGTTTTCCACTGAAAATCCTTATATTTAAATGTGAAATTTTAAAAGCAGGATATAAAGTTGTACATTTAATATCATTTCAACTCTGTTGCATAGAAATTTTCTTGAACAAAAGACAACACAATAGTAAGAGATCTACTCTCTGAAGGATGGAATAATGGGTGATTTTTTTACGGGTGATTTTTATGTGTTTTTTTTTTTTTATATTTTTATAAACGAAAACAAATGCTTTAAAACAATCTTTCCTTCACTTTGAAAAATAAACATTTAAAACGTTTCATTTAAAAAAAAAACTGCCTTTCTCGCAAGTACTAGCACTCAAGTTAAACCTTATAAAGTCATTTAATTTTCTTTTAATAACTAATATTACAAAAATATTTTCTATTTTTCATTGTTTATTCATTCATTGTGTAATGTTTCATTTACCCTGTGGATTAAGTAGGCTTATAACTGCTATTCTGGAAATATAACCACCACTTATAAATGGTTTCTCTGATAAGATTGTCCAAAACTCCAAATCACTAATTTATTTATTTATTTTTGGTAAGACCAGCTCTGAGCTAACATCCATGCTGATCCTCCTCTTTTTTTTTGCTGAGGAAGACTGGCCCTGGGCTAACATCCGTGCCCATCTCCCTTTACTTTATATGGGACGCCGCCACAGAATAGCGTGACAAGCGGTGCCTCGGTGCGCGCCCAGGATCCGAACCCGGGCTGCCAGCAGCGGAGCACACTCACTTAACCGCTACACCACGGGGCCAGCCCCTCCAAATCACTAATTTAAATAAACTTTTAAAAATACGATCACAAAAGAATTAAACATTTACCTTGCCAATCATGTACAAATTGTATTTTAGGATACCAAATAGACCTAGTAGGTAAGGGGAAATTCTTTACAAAAGAATTCCAGCGGATAGATGTAGAAGGAATGACAGAACTAGAAAAAAATCACCAGTTTGTAACCCCTTATGAAATAATTTATTCAGATAACGATCATCAGTGGATGCTAAAACCAAAAGGAGAAAGACAAATGAGGAACTTTACAGTAGAAGGATCCAGCTGTCACCAATCTGCACTCACTGCTCAATCATAGTATCACTAAAAGTAGAACAACCAGACATTGGAATAGCATGTGTGAAGGTTTGGATTCAAGAGGAAGAGAGCATGGCATTCTCCAAGAATGGAAAACAGAGTTTAGAATGACTGAGATACACAGTTTGAAATGGGGAGATTTTATAAATGAAGCTGATGCAGGAGCAAGATGTAGGGCCTTGCAAGCTACTCAAAGAATTTTGGGCTTTCTCTTAAGAGGATTAGGAAGTCACTGAAGGGTTGTGTTTTAGAAAGTGTTCTCTAGCTGTAGTGTAGAGAATGATTTGTAGGTAGGAAAGAATAGGGGCAGGTAGATGAATTAGGAGACAATTGCAATAGTTCAGCTGAGAGGTAATGATGGTCTGGACTAGGGTAGTGGCAGTAGGAATAGAGAGAAGTATATGGATTCAAAGGATATTTAGCAAATAGACCTGAAAGGATTTGGTGGTAGAATAACTAGAGGGAGGATAGTATGAAGGTTTCAGGTTTGGGCAACTGAATTGATGGTAGTGCCATTCACTGAGATAAAGAACACAAGAGGAGGAACAGGTTTAGACAGAGAGGGGAAGAATGAGCTCAGTATGGGAAATGGTGAATTTAAGATGCCTATCCAGGGCTGGCCCCGTGGCTTAGTGGTTAAGTGCGCGCGCTCCGCTGCTGGCGGCCAGAGTTCAGATCCCGGGCGTGCACCGACGCACTGCTTCTCTGGCCATGCTGAGGCCACGTCCCACATACAGCAACTAGAAGGATGGGCAACTATGACGTACAACTATCTACTGGGGCTTTGGGGAAAAAAAAAAAAAAAAAAAAAAGATGCCTATCCACATAAGCAGATGGATACATGGGGTCTGAAGCTCAGGAAAGAGGACTGCGTTGGACATACATTTGTGTGAAGTGAGTGTATAGTAAGCAGTTGAAGCCATGAGAATGTATAAGATGACCCTAATAAAAAAACAGCAATGCATAACACATGTCCCCGTAGCCCCATATGTTCCACTCCTAGCAATTCCAGGCCAATGGCAGAAGAGAAGCCAGATCAGTGAATTGAAGAGTAGGAGGTGAGGAAATAGAAGGTGAATGAAGGGGAAGGAGAGATGACAGGAATTAAAGGAGAATATGAATTTGTACAGCACTCATCCACACTGTCCAATGAACCCTTTACTATGTATTGTCCTATGTTATAAATATTTAGTACTGTCTTCTTTTTTTTTTCTTTAAAGATTTTATTTATTTATTTATTTTCCCCCCAAAGCCCCAGTAGATAGTTGTATGTCATAGCTGCACATGCTTCTAGTTGCTGTATGTGGGACATGGCCTCAGCATGGCCGGAGAAGCGGTGTGTCGGTGCGTGCCCAGGATCCGAACCCTGGGCCGCCAGCAGCGGAGCGCGCGCACTTAACCGCCAAGCCACGGGGCCAGGCCAGTACTGTCTTCTTAAAGAAATGCCTCACATGCATGTCTAGTCTTCCCAGTAAAACTCTGAGCTCCTCATGGAGCTTTTTTTAAAATATTTCTTTGTATCCCCCACTATACATACAGAAGTCAAAGAGCTATTTAAGATCAGGAGGCTTAGTTGCTGACTACAGAACAACCTCCTAGGTAAGCAGTATCTTTGTGGCATCACAGTGGTCAAGGTTATGGTGCTCAGCAAGCCATATTAGCCAATTTCACAATTAGCTGGATTATATGCCAATGTATTGATTTACAAAGGGAAACAGATTTATCTCAAGAACGAGGACCAGGTCATCTGTACACGGCAGTCCCTCTAGTGGGGCAGGCATATTCAGCAGGGCAGACTATATACTAAAAGGTTGATTTGTGAGCACATTTTTAAAACAAAAGGGGTTTATATCCACAAATATCCATCAACCTATCTTTCTCTACTCAAGATATTTCTGTAAAAATCCTACCTAACCAGAACTGGGGGCAAGAGAATTGGTGAAATGAAACTTATTCTTACCAGTAATGTTTTAAAATTTTTTACAAGGAGAAGTATTCACATATTACCTATATAACTAAAAACAAACAACAAAAAGAACCCCCAGAAAAGGCAAAAGAAACAAAATATTCTTCCCTTTTCCAGGCTCCTCACCCTCCTATTCACAGATCACTACCTTGGATGCCGAAGTTATAAGGCAGTTAAATTAGGATTTCTTTAAATTATTACATTTCATTCTCTTCTCTTCTTCCTGAGACTACACTCTGGTCTTTGATTGAAATTTGAAAAAATACCCTAGTCTAATTAAAAGAAAACTTAGAAGGTCTCTCTTAGGATAGGTTACTTCTGTAGATGAACGCTTTCAGAGAGCTACTCTTACCCATTATATTTAATTTTACTTAATTTTAAGACAATGACCTTTCCCTTCCTTATTTGCAATTCTGAGAGCACCTTTCTATAAGGAACCTTTCCTCCTTTTTAATAAGGTGTATAAGTACTTGTTAACTGATATAGCAGATTAAAAGAGATGGGCATATTAAAAGGAGTTTTTGTCAGCCAGATTTTTGAAGCTTGAACTAGATGACCCCTAAAGTTCCTTAGATTCGAGAAGATTCTATGATTAAGGTACGATAGCTTTGGCTCCCTGAAACATTTCTCTTTTTTCTGGTACCAAGGAGGACACAGACTGAACCAGACAAAGCCAATTTCCACTCAAGAATAAGTTTGGAAAGGCCCCCTATTTTATAATAAACAAGCCTCCCTATGACCTTGAAGCATTGACCCTATGAAAAAACTAGAAATTGGATCTATTTTGTGTATTGTGACAAGTCTGTTGGCTCAGATTCTATATACAACAGCAGCTGAAGGTAGATGAACAGCAGCAACCCTTATTTGATGGATTGATTTCAACATGGGATAAAGTCTCTAGTCAGGCTGAAAAGATCTGAGCTCCACCCTGCCCTTCTTGATATTTTTAAATAGTTACTTGTATGAAGACATTAATGGCACACTAATCAAACTTGCAGATGATAAACTGGAAAAGATAGCTAGTACAACTGGATGACATTCAAGATTCAAAATAAGCTTGACAAGAAGGAATAACAGGCTAAATTTAAAAAGCTGAAAAGAAAGAGAGCAACTTAAAGACTTATACCAGGTTCTAAAACACAACTATGCAAGTAACAAATGGATGAACACAGAAGCAGAGTGAAAGTCTTAGGGATTTCAACTATAAGCTCAACATAAGTCAACAGAGTGATTGCAGCTGTCAAAAAAGAAAAGGAAAAAAAAAGCTAACTTAATCTTGGCCTGCATGAGTAGTAGCATAGGGTCCAGGACAAAGAAAGTCATTGACCCCACTCCTCTGTACTGATCAGAACATGTACCTGAAATAGTACATTTCATTCTAGATGCCAATCTTTAAAGAGATATTAATGAACTGAAGTATGAACAGGACAGATCAGAATAACCAGAATGATGAGTAGATCTTAAAACTGCCATGACAATAATAGCAGTAAAGGAACGGCAGATGTTTAGCACAGAGAAGACAAGACTTAGTAGAGGAAACCAACAACTACTGTTTTCAAATATAAAGGGTTGTCAAGTATCAGAGCTGCCCAACAATGGAAGAGATCGTCTCCGGAGCAATATCCTCAAATAATGAAGTGTTCAATCACAGACCTAGACAATAACTTGGTGGGGATATTGAGAGAGATTCAAAACCCTGGGATAATTCCTAGGTCTCTCTGCTAAAAAAGTCCAAAAGCTACGACATTCCAGTGCAATAAGTATTCCTAGCGCCCAGATCTTGGTTTCTTAATATCATTCCTCACCTAAGGGAGCCAGAGCTCCCTGGAGAAATAGCTGATTCCAGGGCAAGGGCAGAGAAAATACAAGATAAGCCTGAAGTATTCTGTTGTCCCAGAGTGTAAAGTGCTAAAAAATGTTGGGGACATGTCAGTGGACACAGAAATCAGCTTAAAGGGACTCCCACGGGCCAAATCTGGGCCAATTTAAGCATCAAACTGAATAATGACAGTAAAACATTATAACCAATGCAATAAATAAGAATCCATATACCCATACTGACAATCAATCAACCAATCAATACATAAGGTAAAGGGGAAGCTCTTCTTTAAAGTAGAATGCCAACTAATAGATGTAGAACTAGAGATGTATTTAGAAAATCACCGTTTTTCAAACATCATAGTAATAACTGATTCAGACAAGAATCAATGAATATTAAAAACTATTGGGTGAAAGTTTGATGAGGAACAAGACATTTATACAGCCTCAAAGTAATAAGTTTTAAAAAGCTTCAAAGGGGCCGCCCGGTGGCGCAGCAGTTAAGTGCACTTGCTCCACTTTGGCGGCCCAGGTTTGCAGGTTCAGATCCCAGGTGTGCAGCAACCCACCACTTGTCAAGCCATGCTGTGGCAGTGTCCCATATAAAGTAGAGGAAGTTGGGCACAGATGTTATCCCAGGGCCAATCTTCCTTAGCAAAAAGAGGAGGATTGGCATCAGATGTTAGCTCAGGGCTGATCTTCCTCTCACACACACACAAAAAATACTCTGAATGATAAAAAAAGGGAAAACTATATTAAATATTTTCTAAAGTTCCAACATGACTATCAGCAGGAGCCAAATTCTGACACCAAAGCTTTCAGCAAAGGAGACAATCATGTTAAAGAACTTTTACAAGACTTGGAAAAGTTATTAAGAGACCAAAAATAGTCTTTCTGTAACAGAAAAGACATGGTATTTTGTGTCACATAGATCAGGATTCAAATTCTTGTTCTGCCACTTATTATTTGTATGACCTTGGGTAAGTCACTTAGCTTTTCTCAGCCTCAATTTCTTAAGGTTGTAAAGTAAAGACAATACTACCTATTTCCCTAGTTACACACACACACACACACACACACACCTCCCTAACATACAAAGAGCTTTTATAAATCATTACATATCAACATGAAAAAGACGAACACTCCAGTAGAAAAATGGGCGAAGGATAAAAACAGGCAATTTATGGAAAATTGTATACAGATAATCAATAAATACAGTTTGTGAAAATATGGTTTTTTTGGTGTGTGTGTGTGAGGAAGATCAGCCCTGAGCTAACATCCATGCCAATCCTCCTCTTTTTGCTGAGGAAGACTGGCCCTGGACTAACATCCATGCCTATCTTCTTCCACTTTATGTGGGACGCCGCCACAGCATGGCCTGACAAGCGGTGCATCGGTGCATGCCTAGGATCCGAACCTGGGCCGCCAGCAGCGGAGCGCATGCACTTAACCACTATGCCATGGGGCCGGCCTCGTGAAAATATGCTTAACCTCACCACTAGTCAAAGAAATGGCAATAAAACTGAAATACAATTTTTAACTTATGAGATTGGCAAAGAATAAAAACATTGATAAAATCCAGTGCTGATAAAAGTATGAGAAAATGTATTACTGGTGATAATGCAAACTGGTACAACCTTTCTAGAAGGCATTTGATAATATCCATCAAAACTGATCCAGTAGACCTTGAGATTATTATGCTAAGCAAAATAAGTCAGAGGGAGAAAGTCAAACACCCTATGATCTCACTCATAAGTAGAAGATAAAAACAACAACAAACAATCACATAGAAACAGAGATTGGATTGGTGGTTACCAGAGCGGAAGGGGGGAGGGAGGAGGGTGAAAGGGGTGACTAGGCACATGTGTGTGGTGATGGACTGTAATTAGTCTTTGGGTGGTGAACATGATGTAATCTGTGCAGAAATAGAAGTATAATGATGTACACCTGAAATTTATATAATGTTACAAACCAATGTTACTGCAATAAAAAATAAATAAATAAATAAATAAATAATTTTAAAAACCTGATCCAGGAACTTCTATACTGAAAGTTACAAAACATTGCTAAGAGAATTTTTAAAGGCCTAAATAAATGGATATACCATGTTCATAAATTGGAAGACTCAATATTGTTAAGATGTCAGTCCTCTCCAAATTCATCTATAGATTTAATACAACTGTAATCATAATTCCACCAGGTTTTTAAATAGAAATTGACAAGCTGATTTTAAAACATACATGAAAATGCAAATGACCTAAAATATCCAAAGCAGTCTTGAAAAAGAATAACAAAGTTGGAAGACATATATTCCTGACTTGAAGATTTACTATAAAGCTACAGTACTTGATAGACAAATAGGTCAATGGAACAGAATAGAGAGTCCTATACACATAAAATCATTTTATTTTTGACAAAGCAGTATTGAATTGGGGAAAGGAAAAGTCTTTCAACAAATGGTGCTGGAATAACTGGATATCAATACAGAAAAAATAAACCTCATCCCCAACCCCACACCATACACAAAATCTAATTGAATGTCAATTATACCTCAATAAAGCTGAGATTAAAAAAAATAACTGAAGATGGATCATGGAACTAAACAATAAAAGATAACTGTTAAAACTATAAAGCTTCCGGAAGAAAACCCAGGACAGGATCTTTGAGACTTGAAAATAGACAAAGGTTTCTTAGAAAGAACACAGAAAAAGAATAACCATAAAAGAAAAAATGATAAACTAGACTTCACCAAATTAAAAAACCTGTTCATCAAAAATCACTATTAAGAAAATGAATAGGCAAGTGACAGACTAGGAGGAAATATTTGCAAAACATATCTGACAAAGGACTTGTAACCAGAATATATAAAGAACTCCTACAATTAAATAATAAAAAAGACAAGCAATCCACTTTGAAAATGGGGAAAAGACTAGAACAGACAGTTCACAAAGAAAGATGTATGAATGGTCAATAAGAACATGAAAAAGTGCTTGACATCATTAAGTTATCAGGGAAATGCATATTAAAACTACAATGAGATACTACTATACACCAGAATGGCTAAAATTTAAAAGACTGATCATACCAAGTGCTAGAGAAGATGAAGAGAAAGTGGAATTCTTATACATTGCTGATGTGAATATAAAATGGTACAACCACTTTAGATAAGTTTCTTATAAATTTAAATATACATCTACCCTATAGTCTAGAAATTCCATTTATAGGTATTTACCCAAAAAAAAGAAAGCATATGCTTACAAAAAGACTTGTACGAGAATGTTCATTACAGCTTTAGTCATAACAGCCCAAAACTGTAAACAATCCAAATGTTCATCAATAACAGAAAGGATAAACTGTGGTATAGTCATACAATGGAATACTACTCAGTAATGAAAAGGAGAAAACTTGATATGTGCAATAACATGGATAAATTTCAAAAACATTATGCTGACCAAAAGAAGCATTACACAAAAACTGTTCTTTATGAGCTATAGATTTTGAAGTAAATGTTGGTTAATAAATACATTAACAAGTAATACATTTCACTTTAAGGAGAGAATCAGACAAGTAAACAAAGATGCATAGGTAAGAATGTTCATCACAAGAGCTTATAATAGCAAAAAACTGAAAACAATCTAAATGTCTATTAAGAGAAAATTAAATAAAATTATATTACCTATATACACTGGAATGCTACATAGCCATTTAAAATGATAGTATAACATACTGCTGAGTGCAAACAAAATGGATTACATAACAGCATGAAATAAAGAACAAGAAATTGCTCACCTATCATGTTGGTAAGGATGAAAAATGATTGATAATACCCAATATTGGCAAGTATATGGGAAAATATACTTTCATACCCTATTGATAGGAGTGTAAATTGGTAGAATCTAGAAGGCTATATGACTGTACCATTAAAATTCTAATGTGCGTACTGTTTCACACAATACATTTCTAAAAATTTATCCTATGGAAATACAGAAATACTCAGAAATAGACACACAGATATGTGTACAAAGAACATAACATTATTTGTAACAGTCAAATATTAGAACAACCCAAA
The DNA here is from genome assembly GCF_057802395.1 of Ceratotherium simum simum. Classification (NCBI taxonomy): domain Eukaryota; kingdom Metazoa; phylum Chordata; class Mammalia; order Perissodactyla; family Rhinocerotidae; genus Ceratotherium; species Ceratotherium simum. The sequence continues at coordinate 73,449,137 of NC_141940.1, read as the reverse complement.
TGCCTATCAGTGGGTTTGGCTAAATAAAATGATGGTCCATGTATACAATGGAACACCATGCAGCTGTTAAAATGAATTAGTTAGCCTAGAATCAGAAAGTAGAACGGTGGTTACCAGAGGCTGAGGGGTGGAGGAAAAAAGGAGATATTGATCAAAGGGTACAAACTTTCAGTTATAAGATGAATAAGTTCTGGAAACCTAATGTACAGCATGGTGATGGTAGATAATAATAATGTATTATATACTGGAAATTTGCCAAGAGAGCAGATCTCAAGTGTTCTCACTACTTAAAAAAAGGTAATTATGGGAGGTATGTTAAATAGTTTGTCGTAATCATTTCACAATGTATACAAACTTCAAAACATATAGCAAAACATCACATTGTACACCTTAAATATATACAGTGTTTATTTGTCAAAATAAAAAAATAATTTTTTAAATGAATGAATTAAGACCCCAAATAGCCAAAGCAATCCTGAGAGAGAAGAACAAAGCTGGAGGTACCACACTTCCTGATTTCAAACTGTATTACAAAGCTATAGTAATCAAAACAGTATGGTATTGGCATAAAAACAGATACATAGATCAATGGAACAGAATAGAGAGCCCAGAAACAAACTCGTACATAATATGGTCAATTAATTTATGACAAAGGAGCCAAGAATACACAATGGGGAAAGAAGAGTCTCTTTAATAAATGGTGCTAGGAAAACTGGACAGCCACATGCAAAAGAATGAAACTGGACCACCATCTTACACCATACACAAAAACTAACTCAAAATGGATTAATGACTTGAATGTAAAATGCAAAACCATAAAACTCCTAGAAGAAAACATAGGCAATAAGCTTCTTGACATCAGTCTTGGAGATGATTTTTTGGATTTGACAGCAAAAGCAAAGGCAACAAAAGCAAAAATAAATATGTGAGACTACATCAAACTAAAAAGCTTCTGCATGGTAAAGGAAACCTTCAACAAAATGAAAAGGCAACCTACTGAATGGGAGAAAATATTTGCAAATCATACATCTTATATAAGGGGTTAACATCCAAGATATATAAAGAACTCATACAACTTAATAGCAAAAAAAACAATCAATCAATTAAAAAAAGGGGCAGAGGATCTGAATAGACATTGTTTTCCAAAGAAGACATATAGATGGCCAAGAGGTACATGAAAAGATGCTCAACATCACTAATCGTCAGGGAAATGCAAATCAAAACCACAATGAGATATCACCTCACACCTGTTAGAATGGCTATTATCAAAAAGACAAAAAATACCAAGTGTTGGTGAGGATGTGGAGAAAAGAGAACCCTTGTGCACTGTTGGTGGGAATGTAAATTGGTACAGCCACTATGGAAAACAGTATGGCAGTTCTTTAAAAAATTAAAAATAGAACTACCATATGATCCAGCAATTCCACTTCTGGGTATTTATTTGAAGAAAATGAAAACACTAACTCAAAAAGATATCTGCACCCCATGTTCACTGCAGCATTATTTACAATAGCCAAGATATGGAAACAACCTAACTGTCCATCAGCGGATAAATGGAAAAAGAGGTGGGAGGGCCGGCCCGGTGGCTTAGCGGTTAAGTGCGCGCGCTCCGCTACTGCCGGCCCGGGTTCGGATCCCGGGCGCGCACCAACGCACTGCTTTTCCGGCCACGCTGAGGCCACGTCCCACATACAGCAACTAGAAGGATGTGCAACTGTGACATACAACTATCTACTGGGGCTTTGGGGAAGAAAAAAAAAAAAACGAGGAGGATGGGCAATAGATGTTAGTGCAGTGCCGGTCTTCCTCACCAAAAAGAGGAGGAGGATTAGCACGGATGTTAGCTCAGGGCTGATCTCCCTCACAAAAAAAATAAATAAATAAATAAAAATAAAAAAAAAAAGAGGTGGGAGATACAAACATACACACACACACGCACGCACACACACACATACACACAGGAATATTATTTAGCCATAAAAAAGAATGAAATCTTGCCATCTGTGACAACATGGATGGACCTGGAGGGCATTATGCTAAGTGAAATAAGTCAGAGACAGAGAAAAACAAACCGTATGATCTCACTTACATGTGGAACCTAAAGAAAAAAAACAGGGGCCAGCCTGGTGGTGTAGTGGTTAAGTTTGTGCACTCTGCTTCAGCAGCCCGGGGTTTGTGGTTTCGGATCCCAGGCGTGGACCTATACACCGCTCATCAAGCCATGCTATGGTGGCGTCCCATATACAAAATAGAGGAAGATTGGCACAAATGTTAGCTCAGGGACAATCTTCCTCAAGCAAAAATATTTAAAAATTTTTAAAAAACCAAGCTCATAGATACAGAGAACAGATTGGTAGCTGCCAGAGGCAGGGGGTAGGGTGTAGGCAAAATGGGTGAAAAGGTACAAACTTCCAGTTATAAAATAAATAAGTCATGGGGATGTAACATACAGCATGGTAATTACAGTTAAAAATATTGTATTGTGTATTTGAAAGTTTCTAAGACAGCAAATCTTAAAAGTTCTCATTACAAGAAAAAAATTTTGTAGCTATATATAGTGATGGATGTTAATTAGACTTACTGTGGTGATCATTTCACAATACATACAAATATCGAATCATTGTGTTATACACCTGAAACTAATATAATGTTACATGTCAATTATACCTCAATAAAATATAATTAAAATTTTTAAAAAATGAATGCATTGATGCTATATGTAGTAAAATGACAAAAATGTCCAAAATATATTATACAAAAAAGGAAGTTTCAGAATAGTATATAAAATGTAATGTGTGCCCATTATAAAATTATATAAAAATATATTCATAGACAAAATTCTGGAAGATATACTAAATTCTTAACAGTGGCTATCTCAGAGTGATAGGATTATGAGAGACTTATAATCTGTAGGTAGTAGGTTTATGTTATGAAGCAAATCTTTTATAATACATATTACTTTTAAAATAATAAGAATACATGTTTTGAAAAAGAAAATGGAGGGGTTATGGATCCGAAGGGCAATTAGGGAAGGATTGAGGCAGTGAGAAAGCTGGAAGGATCCAAAGTCGAGGACAGAAAATAAAGTAATGGAATTTTATATTTTCAGTTGAGAAATTCTGGGAAATGACCAAATCCAGGATCAGACGGAGGGATTTTGTTGCAGAAGTAGAGTGGTGGACAAGAGCACTAGGGATGGTCAGGGAACTGTGAAGCTAGGGTGTTGCTTGGCCAGTCAAACCAGCGATCACTCTAATGGGCTAGCAGGTGAAGAGCAGGAGTTTGGGTAGAAGGGAGAATAAGAGCCTCATGCCCAAGTCCTCAAAGAATATAAGGAAATAGAAAAGAAGTCAATAAATGATTATATCAAGAAGGAATGAAAGGTAATACCGTCAGAAGGCATCAGCCTCATACGAGAATCTTTTAATCTGAGGGTTGAAAGCAATGGTCTGGAAGCAGTGAAGAAGAGTAAGAATGATAATGACTTATCCTGTGAAACAAATAAAAATGACTGACTAAAATGACTAAAAAAGATTAGTAACTCTCCAGTATTGGTAAGGTATACGAATATGGGCACTCTCATGTACGGTTGGTAAGAATGTCCATTAGAATAAACTTTCTAGATAAAAATTTGGCAGTATTTGTGGAATTTTTTAATGTTCATGCCATCTGATTCAGCAGTTGCAATTCCATAAATCTACAAATACATTTACACATACACAAACATATATGTAAGGATATTCACTGTGGCATTGTTTGTAATAGCATAAAAACTGGAAACAACTTAAATGCTCATTGGTAAGGACTGGTTAAATAAATTATGTGAGGCTTTCACTCAAGAGCCATAGCAATAAGGGAAGCATACCCTTAAGGAGAAGAAAGGTATCAGTTAAAGCAAGTAGAGAGAGAATTTGGAGAGGAAATTTAGGTTACAGTGGAGTTTGTTTACAATGGAATCAGTTTTCCAGAAAACATAGTGCAAAGAATTGGCAAGAGAGGCAACAGTGGCTGGCTGGATGGGGGTAAGGGAAGGCATGGAAGGGTAGCAGGAAGCCCAACGGGGTTCAAGAAAGAGTGAACAAAAAAGCAAATGATCAAAGAGGCTTGCAGGATAAACTGGCTTTCAGGTTAACTGGACCCTTCACCCTAAAATGCCCATCCCCCACCCTTGAAAGTCCAGGAAACTCCTACTCATTCTTTAAGTCTCAGTCCAAAAATTATCTTTTCGATGAGGCTTTCCCTGATACCCTGTGGTAGTGATGAAAGCCTTCCCTAAAGTCCCATAGAAATTTATACAACCCCTATTATAGGATTTATCACTTCTGATTAGGGGTACTTAACATGAGGTTTATGGATGGGCGTCAAGGAGACTGTCCATGTACCCCTTGAAACTTTATGCAAAATTCTGTGTATATTTGTGCATTTTTTCCTGGGCACAGTTTTTAATCAAATTCTTGTACAATTACTGTAATGTAATTTGTTCATCAAACATTTATTGAGCAACCTACCATATCCCTGGCACTATAAATATAGAGATAAAACAAAAAGGTCCCTACACTCAAAAAGTTTACAGATGAGAAAGAGAGAAGTAAACAAAGGATTACAAAATTGTATAAAACATAAAAGAAGCCCACATAAAAAGAGAGACATACCATTAACGAAGACCTAAATAAATGGAGAGACATACCATATTCCTGGTTGGGAAAACTCAATAATGTAAAGACATCAACTCTCCCCAAATTAAGCTGAAAATTCAACGTAATCTCAACTAAAATCTCAACAAGATCTTTTGTGGAATTTATTGACTGATTCTAAAAATTCTTATGGAAGGAAAAATGAGCTTGATTAGCCTAGAAATGTTTTAAATACAACAAGGGAAAACTTGCCCTATCAGGTATCAAAACTTATGATAAAGCCATAGTAGTAATTTTAATAGTGATATTGATATTAATATTGATAATGGCATAAAAACCAATGAATACATCAGTGAAACAAAAGAGATGGTCCAGAAACAGACTCATGTGCATAAGGGAGTTTGGTATATGATAAAGGTGGCATTTTGGGCCGGCCCCGTGGCTTAGCAGTTAAGTGTGTGTGCTCCGCTGCTGGCGGCCCGGGTTCGGATCCCGGGCCTGCACCGACGCACCGCTTCTCTGGCCATGCTGAGGCCGTGTCCCACATACAGCAACTAGAAGGATGTGCAGCTATGACATACAGCTATCTACTGGGGCTTTGGGGGGGAAAAAATAAATAAAATTATTAAAAAAAAAAGGTGGCATTTCAAATCATTGGAGAAAGTCAATAAATAGTGTTGGGACGATTAGCACCTCTTTGGAAAAAATTAAGTTATAGTAATATCTCACACCATTCACAAAAATAAATTCTAGACAGTTTAAAGAATAGAACCTAAAAAATCAACTCAGAAACAACCTGTGTTGGACAAAAATTTCTTAGATATGAAACAAAAAGCATGAGTCATAAAAGAAAAAATTGATAAACTGAACTTCATCAAAATTATGAACTTCTGCTCTTCAAAAGATATCAGTAAGAGAATGAAAAGACAAGCTACAGACTGAGAGGAAATTTTTGCAAATCACATATCTGACAAAAGACTTGTACCCAGAATATATAAGAATTCTCAAAACTCAATAATAACAAAACAAATAATCCAATTTTTAAAAATGGGCAAAAGATTTGAACAGACACTATACCAAAGATGCTCAACATCATTAGTCATTGGGAAAATACAATATAAAACCACAATGAGACACTTTTACACCCCTATTAGAACATCTTTTAAAAAAACCTGACACTGCCAAGTGCTGGGGAACTAGAAGTAACTGGAACTCTTATACATTGCTGAAAGGAATGCAAAATTGTGCAGTCACTTTGGAAAACAGTTTGGCAGTTTCTTATAAAGTTAAACATATATTGACTATACAACCCAGCAATCTCACTCCTAGGCACTCACCCAAGTGAAATGAAAACATGTTCACACAAAAACTTGATGCTGACGTTTACAGTGACTGTATTTGTAATCACCAAACACTGGAAACAACCCAAATGTCCCTCAACTGGGGAATGGGAAAAAAAACTGTGGTACATCCATACATTGGAATCTACTCAGCAATAACAAGGAACAAACTACTAATACAAGCAACAACATGGATACATTTTAAAGGCAGTATGCAGATTGAAAGAAGCCAGTCTCAAAAGGTTATATACTGTATGATTTCATTT